>NC_045435.1:18056525-18105886 GCF_002776525.5 Piliocolobus tephrosceles
CTTCTCCTTTTTCTTCGTTTTATTTAAAGAGGCAGGGTCTTGCCCTGTTGCTCACTGCAGTCTGGGGCTTCCAGGCTCAAGCACAATCAAGCAATCCTTCCACCTCAGCCTCCCAAGTAGCTAGGACTGCAGGCACACACCATCATGCCAGGCAAGTTTTTCTTTGTTTGCTTTGCTTTATTTTTCATTTTTGTAGAATCAGGGTCTCATTATGTTAACCAAGCTCATCTAGAACTCCTGGCATCAAGCAATCTTCCCAAGTCAGCCTCTCAAAGTGCTGAGATTACAGTTGTGAGTCCCTGCTCTTAGCCTTATTATTCATTAATTCTTCACAATCTTCAGTTTGTGGAAGAGGTACCATTACTGCTAATTTCTTTCTAGAAACTATCTAAACATCATGACCCATGAACTTTCCTTTGTAGCAAAAAGTCATGCAGAAATGATTTGATAAAGAGAACAGAATTGTTTTTAGGAAATTGTGCTTTGGCTTAATTTTGAAAGCTGAAGAAGGGTTTAATAGTAAAAGGTGGGCGAGAGGTTAGGGGGATATTTCAAAACGGTAGAAGTGGTTGTGTAAAAGTTCTGAGAGAAAAGAAATGAGATATTTATAAAAATCCAAAATAAAGCCAGGGTAAATAGGACATGGGCAATGCAGTGGAGAATGACAAAACCCAAACTGTAATGACAGGAGGGTGCCAAATTTTATAGAGCTCAGGGGACATATTAATTTGTGTCTATAGTCTAAAACCAAGAAATCATTGAATAATTCTAACTAATGTCATGACATATCTTATTTTATTTTGCTTTTGAGACTGGGTCTTGCTCTGTCACCCAGGCTGGAGTACAGTGGTGTGATCACAGCTCACTGTAGCCTCGACTTCCCAGGTTCAAGAGATCTTCCCACCTCAGACTTTCTGGTAGCTGGCATCAAAGGCATGCACCACCACACCTGTTTAATTATTATTATTATTTTTTGTAGGAACAAGGTCTTCCTATGCTGCCCAGGCTGGTCTTGAACTCCCGGGCTCAAGGGATCCTCCCACCTCTGCCTTCCAAAGTGAGGTGATTACAGGCATGACCACTGTACCCTGGTCATATTTTGTCTTTAATTCTTCAAATAATGTCTTCTGTGTAGAAAGTAAATTGAGAATGACAAAAGGTGGCATAGAAATACTGTGGTATGACAGGTACACAGCAGTCAAGAGGTGATAGTTCTGGAAAGAAAAAAAGTGAAAAGAAGCGAACAATATTCAAGAGGTAAAATTGGCAAGCTCTGTGACAGAGCAAGAAGAACAAAGAGGTGTCAAGAATGACGTCAAGAGGTGGAGAGGGTAGTTCCATTTACTAATGCAGAGAACATTGGAGGAAGATCAGATTTGGAAGAGAAGATCCTGAGTTCAATCTTAGACATAGAGAAAACTCAACTAGGCAATTAATACAGTAAAAAGTACATGGTTCTGAGCTTTAGCGAAGAGTAATACAAAGAAGCACAGCAAGGATTATAATTACAGCTAAATATTAAATTTGGTTTTGAGTTTTACCAGAGTTAAGATTTAAAAACCTACATATTATATTACATATCTATTGTTGTATTAAATAAACCTCAAAATGTATTGTATAGCAACAGTTCTGTAATTTTATAGAAATTTAAAAAGAAAGTATTTGTGATCTGTAAAAATATGGTATCTTTTCTGTGAAAGTTTCAGATTTTTAGTAAGTATTCTTCAAACAAATTCCTGGTATTATCTCTTCTCCAAGTCAAAGGAAATAATGAAATAGTAAAATAACTTCATAGATGAATTGAGAAGATGTAATCCAAATATCCTTCATTTTTATTATTAATACAGTAATAGAATTTAATACAAAATTGTCTATTGCATGGTCTCTAAAATCAAATATTTTTAAAGACATCTTTGTAAGTGATTTTTATAATCCACTTATCGTTAAATTACTTGTAAAGGCCTGAAATTTTTTTCTCCATATATAATGCTTTATATATTTTGCAGTGTTCCATATATATGCACACATATATCTATATCCACTTTTATTTACTTTTTATTTTATTTTATTTATTTTATTTTTGTGACAGGGTCCTGCTCTGTCACCCAGGCTGGTGTTAGAATATATTATTCTAACAATAATCATATATTATTAGAAATCAGGAATATAGAACCTCTTTCTATTTGAAAATTTATGAGCTTTTAAACCACCATGGCACACGGTTGCCTATGTAACAAACCTGCAAATCCTCCACATGTACTCTGGAACTTTAAATAAAAATAAAATTTAAAAAAAGTAGGAGCTTTTAAGAAATCCTTGCTCAGAATCAAGGCTTTTTAATTTCTATAGGAATGCTACTTTCATCTTTACTTTTGAGTGAGGTCAACGTTGATCTCAAAAATAAATCTTTGAATTACTTTTGAGTGATGGCAACCTTGATCACAAAAATAGATCCTTGAATTTTGTTAAGGATTTTGAGTCAGAGGAGTAGTATCACAGAGAGCTTAGGATTTGGTTTGACTAACGAGTTCAGGTTGTTTTTCCACTACTGATGGGTGACATGAATGGTTACTTCAGATCTCTGGCTCTGAGGCTCTCCTGTGGTGTGGTGATCATAGCTATGGTAAGGATAAAATGAGATAATGGAACAGGGTAATGACTCAATTAAATTGTTATTTGTACTCTTATCAATTAATAATCCTAGGTCAGGCCATCTAAACTGTTCTAGGATAGAGAGATTTTGAGTAAATCATAGTTAAGGATTTTCTAAGTAGAGTAATAGGTAAATATATCCAAATAGGCCTTCCAGGGTGAGCAAGGCAACATTTACCCCAAATAGCTTTTTCTCAAGTTCTTCACAGTATTGTGTATTTAAATACTGGAAATTTCTGAACATTTGCACTAATAATTTATCTAACTTAGTGATTTCTTAAAATCACTCTTGCTTTCTACTAACTTCTCATATCTGAAGTATATTTTTAACACATCCACTATATATACCATGAATATAATGTAACTGTAAAATAGGAAGGTCCATTTAAACTGCTAAACTGTTTTTATCACTCTAGTATTTGTTTTGGCCAAAACCATTTTCCCCACTTTGATTTTGGAAGCAACAAACTTTAAAAGAGGTGAATTTTAATTAAGATGTTAATTTTAATTAAGATGTTATTCAGAGTAAGCAAACAAGGTTTGCACCTGACAGCAAATTTTTTACATTTATAAATATTACATTAGTAAAACCTCAGGATAATATGAAGACGAAGTCATCATACAGCCTATTCGAACAGATGTCCCCACATTTATCGAAACTTTTATATTTTAAACACATTTAACTCAAGCAGTTGAAGCACTTAGGGTTGTCTTATATAGATTGATTTTTTTTCCCTAAAATTAATAGCAAGCTGGAGGAAATCAAATAAACACTCAACAAAAATAGCTAATTCTCATAAGCATTGAACATGTTTTCCACCATACAATACAAAACTATTCTTCCTAACTGCTCTTTTCATTTGATTTTTTGTTTCTGGAGTCTCAGTTCATTAAAAAATCCCAATCATCCTTTCATTTGACTATTTTTCATGTGAAAAATCAAATATACATAAACACATAGACAATACATAAGCTGTAAACTATCATTAAAGCTGTCATTAGGTCCCAAGGGCACAAAGTCACCTCACAAAGTGAAGGAATGCTATGGTGAATAAAAGGAGAAAAAAGAGTGAGGTAGTGGGATGATGGTGTGTACTGTACAATTTCCACAATGAATTCTTGACTCTAACAAATTCTAATATTCCAAGGCAAATTCAAGCTTACAAGCTAAATAAAATAATTTAAAACTAACACAATGAGGTAAGATGGAATTTGTATAATTTTTGATAATTTGGCTACTTGTATCTGCATTTCAAATATACATGTCATATATTATATATATACATATATATATATATATATGTATATATATAATACATAAGCCATAACTAAGTTTCTTAATTTGATTTCTCTGTCCATGTAAAATTCCAAGTTTTTCTTTTTAGCCCAACTGGTACAAGCCAGTTTTTGAATATCTGATCAGCTTGTTCACAATATATGATTCAGTTACAGGATTTGGCAAAAAGTACAATACTTATTGATTCTCTTTAATTCAATGTATTTTAAACATGTCATACCAACATAGCCATTGTCTTCAGCACTCTTCAGCTAAACACATATGACAGCTTTGAATATTGTGCTGAATGAGCTTATGAGAGGAATGCTTTGTTTATTTAGAATCTTCTGAAAGTTTGAAATCTAAAAACCCGTATTGTGTTTATGTATCAACAATAGAAATACATTCAAGTGTATGCGTTTAATGCTCTAATAATACCTGAGCTAGCTGCATTCATAAAAATGCCTCGAGCACATTTGCTGTGGTGGTGGTCAAAACTGGATTTGCCTTATTAAGAGCAAGATCTCACCATGCATGTCTCTGTTAATATTAAAGGCAAACTGCATCTAAGAGGAGATAATCACTGACTCTGAAGACCAAGTTACTTTTTTTTTTCCATGAACATGTTACAAGAAAAAATGAACAAATATACAAGCATATGGCATTAATTATGAAGGAATTAGGTACAAACATAAGTGCAAGAAATGCCCTTGAGAAAGAGAATGTGAACACCAACATGTGAAGATCCCACTGAAGTATTAGTTCAATGCACTTTTTTACTCAATTTTGGTTTGGTGTGCAGTAAAGAACTACATATTTAAAATGTAAAGAATACAATGTCACTTCATCCACATGAAAACAATTTGAGCAATATAAAATCACCATGAGGGGGATAGTTAAAATCTAGTAGGTCTCCAGAAGAAATTTTAAAAATTAAAATTTAAAAAAATTTCATTCATTTTTTCTTAAACCTTAATACTTCCAAAAATCAAACAAAAATACTATTACTACCTAGCAAATACATCTTAAAAGAGAATAGCTTCATCCTAACCTTTCAGCTATGTTTACTGTGAAGCAATAATGATGTGGAAAATACGGTTCCCAGCAAATCATTAAATTATTCATTACATTTTCAAAATAGATAGATTATATATCTATATTTATATTAACATCAGACAAGATATCAATTTGAAAATGATTTACTAGTCCTTCAAGATGGGAGAAACACAATCTTTTTCTTCAAAGTTCTTGTCCTGAGGGATTGAGATTGATTGCTTTATAAAAGTCATGGTGACAAAAAGATTTACAGTTTTTGATCATAGCTTCTAGTACAGGCACTGGCATCAAGAGGTATCACTTCAAAGGCTGTGCATTTTAAAATGAATTGGTCCTGAGGAGGACCTCTGGTGACCTCCCAGACTCAAACTGCAGAGTCACAGTTTGTTCTGACATTCTTTTCATTGCTTTGGTCAGTCTCTGTATTTCATATATTTAATAACTGGTTGATGGATTTTTTTTATATTAGGTGCTTCAAGATTTTATTGAGAAAAATATTCTTTTGTGACCTACAGAAAATAAAACATGGAGAACAATACCTTTTAGGGAGTCAAATAAACAAAAAAGCAACTAAATTAAGACAAAAATATATAAAGGATGTGACTAATAAATACATATGAGCAAAGTTATTGAGTTTGGTGACCTTTCTAATACTAGTGTAGTTATATAGAGGATTTATGTATAACTTGAATATTACTGTAATGGAACTTATCCATTTTTAAAAAATCTACCTACTAATAAAAATACTATTATGGTTTGTAATGTAGAGTATAAATATCTAAATAGGTCCTTTCTTAAGCTCTTGTATTTTCTCTTTTGTTTTTCTGTTAGTATTCTTCATAGAAATGGTCTTTATTGTTTTAAATCTATGTAAAACATTAATAATGGTTTAAGTAATAATGAAACTTTTATTTAAATGAAAACATGATATGTATACTAATTCTAAAAGATCCCAAACTGTAGAAAGAATATATTTCTATGAATTATAATAAAACTACATTATTATACTATCTTAGGTAATATACCACTGTCAAACTTCAATAAGAATAACTGTAGCATTAGCGAAATAACAGCAGTTAAACTATAAAAAGAAAAATCCGAGTCTCTCTTAAATAGAGAAGACACAGGCAAACATCTTGCGTGGTTGTGACCGTTCTGGGTTTGGCAGGTGTGAAAGTTGTGTCAACGTGCCTGTGCTCCCGGTCGCTAAGCCCCCACTCCCAGCTCGACTCTCCTACTTTTGGTGGAGGTGGGAGAGGGGATGGCAAAGGCTCCCTCTCTCCTTTATGTCCGGTCAATGTTGGCAGGTAGGAGAGAGGACTAACGGGTCCCTCCGAATGTGTAAACTGAGAGACCCAGCTTTCAACAGTAAGAAATGAGGGAAAATCAACTGAAACTAGCAAGTTCTTAAAATGGCATGGATTTTCCAGGCATCCAGAATATCCTCCTTCAATCTAAGTGTCCTTGGATAGATGTGACTTTCCTCTGCGGCGACACAGTGAGCCCTGCTCCTTTCCTCCTGTGGCCCTTCTGTCTTCACCACATGCCGACCAAGTTTCCCCTGGGATGGGTCTCCCAGCCACCAAGCCATCTGCAGAACTGTGCTTCCTCAGGAGAAAGCCAGCCATCCTTCTGTTGCCTAAACCTGCCATCTTTTATTTCTTTAAACTGAATCTTACCTCGAGTATCTCTCTGGAAGACAGAGGCTGAGAAGATCCTTGTCCATCTCCTAAGGCTCTGCCATGAGTGACTCAACGCCAGTACTTTTGCCAGTGAGATAAATAAGAGAACTCTTAGCTGAGGCCAGTCCAGGAATCCTGAACGGGGCTGTGGTTCAGGCTGCAGGTCCCCCCATGAATGTGGTACATAGAGCTTCTGGCCCAGCTTAGCGGTGAGAGGAGGAGCCAAATGCTCAGAAGGAGAGCTGTTTGTTATTGTTTTTGTTTATAATGCCTTTGTTTTACAAAGGGAAATCATCATGTCCAAGTTAATAACCTCTTTCTGAAAGTAAAGAATTGAGCCACTGTTGTGAGGTGGAGGCAGCAGCCAGGAGGGGATTTTGGTCAGGATTCTTTAGGGTCAGATGACAGGAATACAACAGAATTGGTTCACACTTAAAGGAGGAGTTCAGGTAAGGATATCAGGGTCAATGGCACAAAAGAGAAGTGCAGAAGAAGCCATGGCTGCCCTGGAAAGTGAGACCAGCGTTAAGGACTCACTGCTCCAAGGAGACCCCTTGCCTGTGTCTTATCCCTGAGTCAGTAAAAGGCTTCTGGATGTCACCCTATTTCTCCTCTGGCAGGAACCTGGCTACCAACATCTGTAATCTAGGTTTTGAAAATAGATGTTTGTTTGCTTTTTACTTGTGGTAAAATACTTAAAATCACTAAAATGTATCATTTTAACCATTTTTAAGTGTACAGTTCAGTGGCATGAAACATATTCATACTGTTGTGGAACCATCACCACTATCCATTTTCAGAACTTATCCATCATCCCCAATAGAAATTCTGTACCCAATAAACAATAACTAATCAATACCTGTTCCCCTCAGCCTTCGGTAGTCTCTAATTTTTTTGTGTCTGTATGAAGGTGCTTATTCTGGATACCTCATGTAAGTGAATCATGCGATATTTGTCTTTGCATGTCTGGCTTATTTCACTTAACATAATAGTTTCAAGGTTCCTCCTTGTTATAACATGTGTTGGAACTCCATTCCTTTTTAAGGCTGAATAATATTCCACTGTATTATATATCACATTTTGCTTATCCATTAATCTGTTGATGGGTATTTTCATTATTTCCATCTTTGGGCTATTGAGAAAAATCCTGCTATGAACATTGGTGTACAAGTGTCTGTTCGAGTGTCTCCTCCATTCTTTTGGGTTGTACCCAGAAGTAAAATTGCTGGATCATATAATAATTCTACTAGGCTTAACTCTTTGAGGAATTACAAAGCTTCTGTTCCACAGCAATGCACAGATTTCAGCTTGTCCTCATCCTTACAATAACTTGGTATTTCCTATTTCCTTTTATATAATAGCCATCCTAATGTATGAAGTGATATCTCACTTTCAATTTTGACTTACAAATTTACTAATGGCTAATGATATTGGGCATCTTTTATGTGTTTACTGGCCACTTGTTTATCTTCTTTACAGAAATGTCTTTAAAGTCTTTTGCCCATTTTTGAATTTGGTTGTATTGTTGTTTTTGAGTTGTAGGAGTTTTAAAAATATATTTGGTATATTAATCTCTTAACAGATACGTGTTTTGCAAATATTTTCTCTCATTCCCTTGGTTGTACTTTCACTCTGCTTATAGTAAGTTTTGATAAACAAAAGTTCTTAATTTTGATGAAGTCCAATTTATCTAATTTTTTGTTGTTGTTGCCTTTGCTTTTAGGTGTCATGTCTAAGCAATCATTGGCAAAGCCAAAGTCATGAAACTTTTCTTCTAAAAGTTTTAAACTTATAACTCTTTTGTTCAGGTATTTGATCCATTTTAAAATATTTTTTATGTGGTAATAAATGAGTCCTACTTTATTTTTTGCATGTGGAATGTCCAAAATTCCTGGTAATATTTATTGAAAAGACTGTCCTTTTGCCATTGACTTATTATTTTCAACATTAAATATCAAAGACATGTTCAAAGTCTTGAAAAATAATGAGTAATGTCAAAAATAATCTATCCATATATCTACAGACTGCATATTATATAATTTTGTAGATATTGGATTACCACAAAATCTAGACATTGCAGGATTTGTTGCTGCAATAATTTAAAATGCTAGTGTAAAGAAAAATATATTTATTTAAGCAATTTTATTTACCAACAAAATAAGAGTCATTGCCAGTCACATAGGAAATAGTAAAACTAAGTTATGAAGTTGCTGATCACTTTATCAAGAAAAAGGGGCTCCATTTATTGCTCATCTTTCTACAGTAAATGCTGATGATAAGGTGAAAAAGTAATTATATATGCATAATAACATATAACTGGCCAAGAAAAAAATTAAGATCCCAAGCAGCAAGCATGAGAACTTTACAGCTTCACTAACCTACATTTACCGATGAAATAAATGAATAGTTAAACATCTAAAATCTCCAATTACACACAAAATTTGTTACATCTTCAGTCGCGTAGGGAAAATTTATTTTGAAACATTAGACTCTCTACTTCAGAATCAATACTGAAAATATAATTGCATATTTATTTTATAAATTATTTATAATGATAATTTAAATATAATATAAATTATAATATTCTATAATAAATTATCATTATTTATAAAATAAGTTAATATTAACAACATTTATTCTCCTTGGAAGACAGTAATTAAAAAATGAGTGTGATTTTTAAAGTTTCATAGAACATCCGATCATCCAATCTTGAATAACTATTAGACATAATTTTAAAAATTCTCAAGAATTCACTTCAATCGTTGATGTGTAATTTGTAACTCATAAATTATATAAACTTCATATTGATTTCTTATTATCTTTTGCGAATGTTAGCCACAAGGGGCTTTTTCAAGACGATATATGAAATGTTGATCTCATAAGTCGACTGGCTCTAATGAACAGTTTATATATTCCCATATTTTTATTCTTCTGAAGAAAATCCACAAACTTTTTGGAGTAGCAAACGATTTCATGTGAAAGAAAGTCAGTCTTATCTGTAGTATATTTTAATGCTGAGATCATTTCATTTATATTTGTTGGATGGTAGCCAGAAACATTAATTATGAGTTTCAATAAATTTTTTTTCTAAGTCTATATTAAATTCAATTGATTTTAAAGTAATAATGTTACATTAGATTTAAGTATTTTATAATGCTCCCAGAGGTAGTCAATGTGTTATGTTTTTCTACACATATACCCCTCATTTTTCAATTTTTTGTTTGAGTTTTTTGGACAGGGTCTTTCTCTGCATGATCACAGCTCATGATCACAGCTCACTTCAGCCTCAACCTCCCAGGCTCATGTAATCCTCCAGCCTTAGCCTCCCGAGTAGCTGGGCCCACAGGCATGCACCAATACACCTGGCTAAATTTTATCTTTATTCATTTATTCTTTTTAGAGATGGGGTTTCCCTATGTTACCTCTGGAATGTATAGCTTATGGAAGAGACATCAACTATAAAAGAATAACAGAGATAATTCAAATTAAAACAATTATTTGTAAACTAATAATTTAACTGTTTTTTAAAAACACAATTTTCTGCTATGCATCTTAAAAGTAACTGTTTTAGGCCGGGCGCGGTGGCTCACGCCTGTAATCCCAGCACTTTGGGAGACCGAGGTGGGTGGATCACGAGGTCAGGAGATCGAGGCCATCCTGGCTAACGCGGTGAAACCCGTCTCTACTAAAACTACAAAAAATTAGCCAGGCGTGGTGGCGGCGCCTGTAGTCCCAGCTACTCGGGAGGCTGAGGCAGGAGAATGGCGGGAACCCGGGGGGCGGAGTGAGGAACTGTTTTAAAATTAATGCCAAATTTAAGAAGCTTCAAAATATATTTCACCTCTTTAAGATAAAGTTTTAAAAACAATAATATGTTTTGATAATAAGAGCAAATATGCCGTTATTAAAAAAAAAAAAAAAAAAACCTTAATGGAGATTTACGCACAAAAGGGGTTACGATTTATCTTAAGTCTTATTAAGTTAATATCAGAGGGCTCTATTAAGAGAAGCACTTTAAAGACAAGTTCAGTATTTTCTGTTCTGTACGGATGAATCTCTTTCTGGTATGCCACCTCTTCCATGCGGTTTCATAAGGCTTCCTTATGATTTCTCTCCCTAGGCTTTATACAACTTCTGGAATCCCAGAGCTTATAACTTTAAGATAATTTATGTCTCAGAAAATTCTGAGCCCTTCTTCTTAGGGCTTCAGCAATTATTTCTGCTTGGATGACTATCAATATCAACTTTCAACATTCACCTCCATTCTGCGGTTCAGAGCAGCTTTGTCCCATCATTGGCATGTACTTTGGGAATTTCTAATTGTTTGTGTCACCATCGCTTCCAAATTAATATATCTAAGTCAGGATCGTCAACCCTCTCCCGGACCACTTTTCCCTTTGGACATCATTGTGTCTGCCAAATTTTTATCAAGTTTTAAACACCTAAACTCAAAACATGAGTCACTATTTGACTTACTGTATACACCTAGTAAATCATTGATTTTTATTAGTTCTTTACAGTTGCATTGTTTTTCTTACAACTATCATTTATCCCAGGATTTTTTTTTTTTTTTTTTTTTTACAGAATTTACTTTTGCCTCCAGGTTTCCTCTGCTTCAACTAATCCTGCAAACTGCATCCCTGAGATTGTTCATGAAATTCAGCTGTACAAGTTGATGAACACAGTATTTGCTTCCAATTCACTAAATAGAGCAAGGAATCATTGTTCAGATGTTCTTAGCACACCACACAGAAAAAGAAAATTAAAAATGATGATAGCTAGTAAGAATAAATATGAAGGCCTCCATATGAATGAGAAAAACAGCAATACAAAAGTATAGGTAAGGAAAAGCTGACTGAACAGCAGTTCATGTTTTGCTTTATTTTCTTTATTAAGTATACTATTTAAATGTATTCTAAGTTTATTAAGTTCATTACAAAATCAAGCTGTCCCTAAAGAGTTTATAGAATAATTGAGTCCAGAAAAATAACTTTACTTTTTATACTGTATTGGCCAGAATTTACTTGGAGAATTGTTTTAATTTGAAGGGGCTGGGTGTGCTCCTTTAAAAATCTAAAAATAAATGGAAAGTTCTCAAAGCAAGTGTTATTAAAATTAGGAAGATGTATATTCCGCCTACAGAAGAAAAGACTTAGATGGCACATACTCTTTTGAAATATTTAAACACTGTGATATAGAAAAAAATTAAATTTATTTTGTAGACTCCAAGAACAAACTAAGATATTGATATTTTCAGGGGCTCAATATAAATTAGTAATCAATAATAATTATAATCATGTGTTAGTTTCCATAGCCTGTGTAACACAGTTATGTGGCTTCATTGATAGACAAGCTTCAAGTCAACATCTACTAGGAAAAATACTTCAGTTATATCAGGTGTAAGAACATCAATATGAAAAAAACGAAGTTTTTCTCATACTTTAATATTGAGATGTAGCAAGGCAAGATTCTAGCAATCTCGCTCACTGTTCTCAAGCATACCAAATATTTAGAAATGTAATTTCAAAGTCCTGGCATCTTTATTATTTTATCTTTCTTAAGTGATTTTGAAAATATTATTTCTGTTCCACCAAGAGAAATTTTCCTTCACATCTCCAAATTTTCTGCTCTCCCAATGCTAACACTCTTTCAAAATACGACAGGAAGCTTGTAATAGCTTTTCTGTCATTTGCAAGTGTACAGAGACTGTTTTTTCTTTTCTCAAATCCACAGTGAAGGGAATTATTTTGAACATTGTAGAATTCAATTTGAAAGTGATCTGGCCACAACCTCTTCAGTCTTTTGAATATCGGTGTGGATTCAGCTAATCCAAATGGTTACGGAGAGATTATCATCCTTCTGCCCTATGCCTATGCAGCTTCTAAACAGTCTGAGTATATCACATTTTCAGAGAAAATCAATAGACAGACAAATAACAGATCCGCATCTAAGAGTATGAAATGGTTATGCTCCCCTGCTGGCACTGCTTGCTTGGTTGGCACTTTGGCCAAGGTAATTTTAGTATCCTTATCAAAATAAAGATTTATGTTGCACAATACAATTCTTCTGTTGTGTCTGGTCTTGACTATTGTTGCTATTGTTGTTTTTAAGTTTGCAGTTTACATATGAGTCTTCGGTCTCTGCCTTGTCTGAAGAGATTTCCACCTCGTGTATCCTTTATAGCAGTCTTCCTATTCCGACAAAATTTAGGTTAAGTTCTGTTTCCACCAGAAAATATTTTCTATTTACCCTTAAACATCTATAATCTCTTCCACTGAAAAATCTTGTCTTTATATCTCCTTTGGAACTGTCACTCTTTAACATTTTTCTATGTCCTCTTTTTAATCACAAAACTATACTTCTGTGCTTCCTTTTTTCCGTCTTTCTGTTTTAATCTTTTATTTCTTTCAACTAGTATTAACTGAACTCTTTATAAATGCATTAAGATCTAGTAAGTACTTCATTGGAGGTAATCAGCACGTACTAATGAAGTATAGCTTCTGCATTTTCTCCCAGCCTTGTTCAACTGTACATTTAAACAAATTAAACCAGATTATTCCTAGGTGTCTATATGCACCTAGGAATATATGCATTTAGCTCTCTGGAATATCTTTCTTCACCTTCTTCCTACCATCATATGAACACAAGTGAGTAGCTGCCCCAAGGATATGGCAGTAACACTGACTTGAGGTTTTTAAGTAAAAGTTAATCTTTACAATTTGGCTATAAATGGAGGAGACTGGCATGTACAGGAATTCACAGAGCTGAGGATGCTGACTTTTTAAAAATTATTTTTAAGCTAGTTGAGACTTGAGAAAAAGAGGGAGTGGGCAGTACAGCAGAGATTATTTATCTGTTGGCTATGAACTGAAATGCATTTTATATTTGTTCATTTTTCAGGATGAAGATTTGGTTAATTTTGGTTCTTCAAGAATCAGATCCCAAAGAGGATTAAACCTAGAGATTTATTAGAGGAAACACTTGTTAAGTATAAAGAAGAGAAAACAGGAATAGACATTGTATACAGGCCTGACCTCCTATGCCTAGAAGAATAAGGAAGGAGAATTAGATAGCAAGAATGTTAGACTGTAGCAGAGTTCAGAGAAAGTTTTGGCCAAGCTGAGATATAGATATATAGTAGCATCAACAAGGACAGAAATGTGTGATTTTACACTTCAATACCTTGGAAAAAAGCAAGTAAATAATCAGGAGGAACCACGATTGAAGTGCAATTGATTAAGTAAGTTAGAGATATTGACAAAGAGCTAACCAATGATTTGAAAGGTTATGTCTTTTTGAAATGGAATGGAAGCCCCAGTCAGGGAGTGTTAATTCTTTCTTCACGGGAAAAATAAAGAACCTATATTTTAACTTATTTTTTTAAATCCTCAGAATCTAGCATGATGTCTCCCATTGGAAATTCATTATATAAATATTATCTGAATGAACAAATATATAAGCCAAAACATCATAATTTGTTTTTATTGTGTTTTTCATATTTATATAATTCTTTTATTCCTTCTTATATGTATACTCACTGGTTTGATTTACTATGCCGATTGTGACTTCATGAAATTAGGATGCTAACTCGTTCTTTTACTCTACAAGAATTATAAAATATGCATACAATTTTAACATTTACTTGCCCTTTTATCAACAATTCTCTTCAGAAAATCATTAAAAAGGAAGAGTTGAAATAACACGTTATGCATTTATTCTCAATGTACTTTGCAAATATCAAATGAATAGTCAGTGCTGCATACCTGGCCTTGAAATTCAGAAGGCAATCCATTGTTTTTCCATTTGATTGAACACGCATTACATGGGATCTAGCTTTTTTGTAATACAAAAAATATCATAAATAAGATGAAGGAAAACTACTGGAAAAGTTAAGGAGAATAAAAAAATTATAGGAAATGTTTCTAGTAACTGTAAAGAACTCGACGAAAGAAGGACTTGAGTGGCCCGGATAGTCTCTTTTGATCAGGGAGAATGGAACTTGAATTTGAGTACACATTATATGGTATATATCAAATATTTAACACAGAATACAGAGAGAAATGTAATATGTAGAATAGATACAGAAAAAGAACATAATAAATTAGCTAGCTCATTGTCAATAGCTATGCGGGCCACTTCCTAGATGTCTTGTAACTCCAATGTCTTAGGTTTTCCTCATATTTTCTGCAAATGTTAATCTCCTTTAAAATGAAGACAATCACTTAATTACTCAATGCTGTTCAGCATTTTCCATACTACTTGTTATACTATTTATGGCATAATATTTTTGATACAATTATATTCACCAATATCCCCTTTTACTTCCTTTTGATTTAAGAGTACTTCACTAAGCAAAATTGTGGGTGCAAAATGGGCCTTCTAGAACTACTTTTGGATGACCATTCTATTCAATTCCTCTGTGGCACCATAGAAATGCACTTAAGTGACATATAGCCAGAAGAAAGCAAGATAAAGCTTTACTTTAAATAAGAGTGAATGTATAGACTTTGTTTTAAATATAACCAAATAAGATACCCACAATGTCCTGGAAAACCTAGCTCTCTCCAATCATAGGAGAGAGAATTTCGGAATTTCCATTTATCCAATACCCCCAGATGGTCTAGATTAAGTGCTTTCGTTAAAATATATTTTGTTGTTTGGATGGTAACTTACGTAAGGTCTATCTAACACTTCTTAGATATCATAATGTATACAGGGGGAAAATCACTTCATACCTTTCAAAAAGAAACCAGATGGATGAATATGATTTTTCTTTTTTTTTTTTAATGTTGAAACGATATATATATATATATATATATATTTAGAATTAGGCAGCTGGACTCAGTTTAGATGATCCCAATTTTGTTGGCAACATCCAAAGCGTCGTAATCAGGAGCTAGTCGAACATATGCCTTTTTCTCTCCATCAGGCTGAATCAGGGTGTTGACCTTGGCCACATCAATGTCATAGAGCTTCTTCACAGCCTGTTTAATCTAGTGCTTGTTGGCTTTAACATCCACAATGAACACAAGTGTGTTGTTGTCTTCTATCTTCTTCATGGCAGACTCAGTGGTCAGCGGAAACTTGATGATAGCATAGTGGTCAAGCTTGTTTCTCCTGGGGGCGCTCTTCCGAGGATATTTGGGCTGCCTCCGGAGTCGCAGTGTCTTGGGCCGCCGGAAGGTGGGTGACCTGCGGATCTTCTTTTTTTTGTGGCTGTGGACACCTTTCAACACTGCTTTCTTGGCCTTTAAAGCCTTCGCTTTGGCTTCGGCTTTAGGAGGGGCAGGAGCTTCCTTCTTCGCTTTCGGCGCCATCTTGTCGAATATGATTTTTCTGTGTTTGTTTTTAGATGGTGGAGGTGGGTAGGTTGTCAATTTTGATTTGATTGATGGTTCTCTCTTTTCCTCCTTAATTGGCCAAAATTTCCTGGCTATGGTAAGTCTGGGCTAGCTAAAATATTAATCATTCTAGCATATGTTGTTCCCCATAATCAGAGCTTCTGTATCCCACACATTGCACTGCCAACCTTGGTTTTGTGAAAAAAAATTAAAATGAGGCATACTGTCATATCAAGAAGATGACATGTATATTAAATACATATGTACATTCATACATAATCACACACACACACACACATATATGTAGCTGTTTCTGAAAACATGATTTTTTAATGTACAAAATCACAGTTTTGCAAGCTTCAAGAATTGTGAAAATAAACTAGTAACCCGCTTCTTTCCTGAAAGAGATAAAATGTTCCAAGAGAAACCACACGGCCAAACATATTACTGTGACAAATCCCAGGCCAAACAATTAATTATCATCCTCTCTGCCAAGGTTTACTATGATTTCTATTCTTCTTCCCTCCATCATCAACACACAGTTATTGGCAGGAGTTCATGACCATTCTGAGCAACTTAGTGAGACCTCATCTCTACAAAAAATAAACACAATTGGCCCAGCATGGTGGTATGCTCCTGTAGTCACAGCTACTTGAGAGGCTGAGGCAGGAGGATTGCTCGAGCCCAGGAGGTCGAGGCTGCAGTGAGTTGTGATGGTGCCACTGCAATGCAGCCTGGTTCCCTGGAGAGCCAGTTACTAAACATTTGCCTGTACACTACTGGACTTATGTCAGGGTCTCTAAGAAAATAATCTATGCTGAGAGCAGCTTCTTTTATGCAGATAGTCTAACTTAAAAGCGTCAGTTGTTTTTTCAGCAACTAAAGACGAGAATTAAAGCAAAGAAACTATAGACAGAGTCTTTGTGGTGCTATAGAACTCGGTTGCTAATAGAACTTGGGTGCTATAGCTAGGCGTCCATCTTTAAATTTCTGTGTCCATAAATCACAGTTACTAAGAAATGTAATCATATTGAAAAAAAGATCACAGAATATGTAATTATTTAGAAAAATATTGTTCATATTACATATATTTCAAAATAATAGCAAATCTATATAAATATTAAAATCTGAAATTTGAAATTAGTATATTCCATATATAAAACTGCATTAAAATATAGAACCAGTTAATATAAATTTTCCTTTTCAGAGAACTGCATGCAGAAAGCTATACAAGAGTTTAGTGTTTTATCTACTCTGTTATTTGTCAGTATCGGGATTTTAATAAAAGACATAGCTACATCAATTCATATTTGCTACTTGAAGATAAAATGAACACCAACTTCAGCTAAATATATGCCCTAAAAAGGGCATATAACTCAGTTCAACAGTGAGAGGATTGTGTTTCTAGGTAGCAAAAAGAAGAAAAGTAAACAATTTAGTAGAATTAACAGGATGTATAACTTTACATTGTATATACACTAACGTGTATTTGCTTATTTTTTTCTAAATTATCTATTTAAAAAATTTCCAGTAAACATCCCACGCAAAATAGAACAGTTAATTATATGAGTGATTTAGGGGGAAAAATTACTTTTCCAAACACCTACAGTAAATATAGTGTAATGGGCACGGTCTGTAGCCTGACCTGTTTTCAATCCCTTTTTGCTACTTTCAACAAAACTTTCATTTGTGTACCTTTTCCCTCAGCTACTCCAGGAGACAAATTATCTCCTAACTCCCAGAGTATTCCTTACTCAGAGAGATTGCTTTAGGAACCCAGAGTGAGCCAGGAGGCTTAGCTTGACTGTGGAACTGCTATTGTTTGTATGGTGAAGTAAAGTTAGGGACAAGTGAATAAAGATAAAACATACTGAAGGGAATTATTTTTATTCTACCTATAAGAATATTCCACATCTGAGAAATGCCTGCCTTTCATACTGGATGCAAATGGGGAAACATGTTGTCCTGGGCTTTTCTGTGTTTTCTGGCAAATATGAAGATTTCCCCATCAAGTATGTGCTCAATTCCCGCCTTTCTCATTCTCACACTTTAGTAGTAATCTTTATTATGCAAAAGATAGTATTCAAGGTGCTTTCACTTACATTGTCTCTTTTAATCACCCTTCCAACCCTGTTAAGCATTTCAGTCTCTAGTCAACAAATACAGAAACTAACCCACTACAAGGTTGAAGGACCCTGCCCACAACACACACACACACACTGCCAGTAAGAAGCACAGCCAAGGTTTGAAATTCGGTTTTTATATTCTAGCTGGAGCAAGCATTCCATGTCGACAAGGATGAACCAAGAATTTGGGTCTTCAGACAACCTTCCAGTTTAGGAACGGCCACTCAGAGGTCTCACCCTATTGCCTTAATTGTGAGTTTCTTAGCTTGCTCAGTTGCCCTGTCTAGTTGTTCTCCTCACCCAGTTCTCATTCCCCAGTTTCAGGATGGGACCTGTTCTCCTTAGTACCTTACACTTTCTTGTATTCTCTTTGCTACGGTTGGACCACGTTCCCCACAATCTCTACCTATTTATAAATGGTTTATCAACTAAGGGCGTATATCTCAAAGTAACCACCATCAAGATGACTTTTGAAATAATTAGCTACCTTGAATTATATGCAGGTATGAAATCACTCCTAGAACCTCCAGAGGCCTGTGGTCTCTGCTAACTGCAGCCTAGTGAGTACGATGGCAAGGATGCAAATAAAGTGTCATGTAGTTAGGGGAAAGCAGAGATTCCTTCAATCACAGCTTCTCACTTTGTTCTGCACGATTGTTCACATGGTACTTTGTTCTATATTTATTTGTTTTAAATATAATCATTACTGCAAATTAGAACGTCTTCATTTATTCTTAAAACATGATTATGAATGTGGCATGCAAAATGAATGTGTGTACTATGTTCAGTAGAAATTTTTCCAAATAACATCCAATTTTATGTCAAAGTGAGAAGCTTCAATTTATACAATCTTAAGGCATCTAGTTTCCAAAAAAAAGGAGAGAGAAACACTTCGCTATTTTGCAGGTGTTTTTTATGTTTCTATGTCCAAAACATAACAAACACCTCTAAAAATGGTAAAGTGTTTCTCAAAGGGTATTTTCAGTTAAAAAAAAAAAAAAATCAATGTTGCACATAATTAAAAAAGAATACATTCTCTCTCCACTGAAAGAAAAATAGGGATCACTCAAAGAAATTGCTGTTAACAATGTGAACCTGCCCAAAATCAATTCTTTCCTGTGCTATTATTTATTTGATAGATTTTACTACATCATAGCCCAACCTCATAAAACAAAGATGAACAAGTTATTTACCAAAACACATCCATGATTAAGTTTTATTTACTTGCAAAAAGCCACAGGACATGCACTTCTAAACATTAACAAATGAGCCATGTCTGGGATTCTCTCTCCTACTATCAGTTTATTTATACATTTTCCCTCCCTGCTCACTCTCCTCCCAAACAACATATATTGCTTTCTGTTTTGAAAAATTCAGCACATCATTTTTTCTTTTCTTAACTGGTTGAGAGTTGCAAAAATAAATGAATCAAAAATAAACAGTGTGTCGCCTGGGTGCGGTGGCTCACGCCTGTAATCCCAGAACTTTGGGAGGCTGAGGCGGGTGGATCACCTGAGGACAGGAGCTTTAGACCAGCCTGGACAACATGGTGAAACCCCGCCTCTACTAAATACACAAAAATTAGCAGGGGGTGCTGGAGCGCGCCTGTAGTCCCAGCTACTCAGGAGACTGAGGCAGGAGAATCACTTCAGCCTGGGATGTGGCAGTTGCAGTGAGCCAAGATCACACCACTGCACTCCAGCCTGGGCCACACAGTGAGGCTACGTCTCAAGAAAATAAATAAATAAATAAATAAATAAATAAATAAATAAATAAATAATAAAGTAAACAAAGCTTTATTGGAGGATACAGGAAAACATTTATATATTTATATGCAATTGGGTATATAATCTTTCTTTTTTTCCTGAAAGAAAAGGTCAATAAATTCCAGTGATTTGAAATTTAAAACTTTTGTTTATAAAGGTTTATCAAAGGTTGCAATATAAAAAGAAAAGCCACACACCTATGGAAAATTGTATAAATATTATATATATACACACACAAGTATATATACACACACATACTTTTTTTGACAAAATATTACACAGATAATAATAAACTTCTGACCAATAAGAAAAGGAGGGCGGGCGCCGTGGCTCACGCCTGTAAACCCAGCAGTTTGGAAGGCTGAGGCGGCGGATCACCTGAAGTCAGGACTTTTGAGACGAGCCTGGCCAACATGGTGAAACCTCGTCTCTACTAAGAATACAAAAAAACTTAGCCGGGCGTGGTGGCTGGTGCCTGTAATCCCAGCTGCTTAGGAAGCTGAGGCATGAGAATAGTTTGACCCGGGAGGTGCAGGATGCAGCAAGCCAAGACGGCACCATTGCACTCCACCGTGGGCAACGAGAACAAAACTCCATCTGAAAAAGAAAAAAAAAAAAAAGAGAGAAGGAGAAGGAGAAAAAAAAGAAAAATGTAACACCCAATGGTGAAAAATGCACACATGCATTTCAGCAGTACATTCCGTAAGATATATGTATACTCTATACATAATCAGCAAAAAATATAACAATGGGATGTCGTTTTTCTTTCTTCAGACAGGGAAAGATTTAAAAGATACTATAACAAGAACATGCAAGAATGTAAAAGTAGAATATGATATGCAACACTGGTGGAAGTGTAAACTGGTGTTATTTCCTTGAAACCAATTTGAATTTATCTTGCAAATTTGAATATTTGGAAATTATTTAATTTGGCAGTTTTACTCCTGGAAATTACTGCACATGTACAACATGATCATGAGATATTTATTAGTCTTTTCAGAGAAACACAGTCTTTAAAAGAAAAATTCCTAGAAATAACTCGATTATTCATCAAAGAAGAAATGATTAAATTGTGGTAAGTTATATTCATTAAACAAAATACTATATAGTGGTGGAAATCAATAAAGGAATGGAACTTTTTGAAAACAAAATATCAAAGGAGGAACAGTGAGTGTTGAAGAATGTATACAATATGAAATCATTTATATAAAATTTAAAATCATAAAAAGGTTAAATAGATTGTATCCATAATGGAAAGGAAATAAATGATATGAAAACATTCAAAAGACTCGTTAACCTTGGGAGGAATGAAGATTCCAATGGAGAGAAAAATGAGGCTAATTGAATGATATGGTTAATGGTCAATTATTTAACTGGATGGTGGCAAATGTTTATATATATATATATGGTTTTATGTATAAAGTGTTATATTAACTTTTTCCCACAATCTTGTATATGAAATGCTTAAAATATGACTCATATATTTCTAATTATCTGAAATGTCATATTTCTTGAAGTTGTCTAATTTTAGCACTATTAAAATAAAACTTCAGACAAATTAACAGAGTTTAATAGAGCAAGACAGACAAAAATAAGCAAGAAAAGCAATTCATGAATCAGGCAGCCTCCAGAATCACAGCAGATTCAGAGAGACTCCAGGGATGCCTCACGGTCAGAGCAAACTCATGTACAACAAAAGGAAAGTGACATACAGAAGATGGAAGTGAGATGCAGAAACAGCTGAATTGTTTACAGCTGGGAGGTTGCCTTATTTGAACACAGTTAACAGTCAGCAGTGTCTGAGTTGTGAAGTATGGCTGCTGGGATTAGCGGAGACTCAGCTGTTGTTACAGTAGTGTAGTCCTAAGTTAGGTGTTCAGCATTGTCTACCTGCTAAGTTAGATTACACTTGGTCCACAAGGACCCAAATATGGAAGTACAGAGGCTTTCTTGGGCCATATTTAGTTTGATTTAATGGCACTCATAAGTGTTGGCAGTTTTATTGATGTGGTTTTTGGATAAAATTTTTAAAGAATATGGTGGTATAATAAATTCACTATTTCTTCATTTTCTTTTAAAATTGTCAAATATTTGTTTTTGGTCTCTATTGTTTTATTACAGCTGAGTAACTAGTAGACACCAATAATGTTGTAAAATATAAGATCATTTGAACAGTTGTATTTTCCATCAAATTTTAATTTTTAGGAGTGATCTGCATAGTAGATTTGAGTATATATTGCTGTGCTCTAAGAAAATATTATGACTAATCAAAAGAAGCAAATATGGAATAATTCTCAAACAGATGCAGTTAAAATAAATAACTTATTTTGTGTAGGGAATAAGATGTTATATATGATGTATCAGGTAAATATGTGGTAATCATGAGTCAGGAAGCAGAATGATGTTAAGAAAGAAAACTGCTTTTAGACGATTAATAGGGCTTCACCCTTCACCTGGTATTGCTCTTAAAGTCTTTCTCCTGACTCCTATCCCATCTCTAACTCAGGAGTGTGCCCACTGCTTATTATCTAATATAACTCCCGGACTTCTCTTTATGCTTACTATTTACACTTCATAGAGGCCTTTTTGTAGCGTGGAGAGTTCTAGAACCATATAAGCACTTCTCTGCCAATACCTCCTTAGCCTAGAATGATCAGATTTTATTTTGAGTACAATTTACTGTTTATATTTTTTTGCTTTTGTTTTTGTTTTAGCTCATTTTATTTTTGTTTTGTAAATAAGGAATTACCACTGCAGTAAGTCTCCAAGGATGTGTACAATTATACAATAATTATTTGATAGTCACATTGCAGTGTTTCAGAGTTGATTCTTTTTTAATAATTGATCACACTTAACTTTTTAGCACCGATTGCCATGATGTTAAAGAAAAGGCTTGGTGAGTTTAAATAGCTGCATGTCAGGGGCTTTCTGCTGATTAGAGTGATGATTCCTGAGAATGGTTTTTCTGAGCCTTTCTGACATACTGGCATCTCAGTGTGTCCTGCACTCTATAGCAATGAAGATCTAGAGTACAAGACAAACACAAGGCAAAGGTAGGGACATCCTTACAACATCAAGCCCTTGAATGCTGACGATTCATCCCACAGCCTGCAGCCCTGCTCAGGCTGGTGAAAGTTACTGTGACAGCTGAAACTGAGGAGCTCAGTACTTTTAGGAGGTGGATAGAGTATAAACTCTAAAAATATACTTTATTATTATAATCATATCTTGCTGCAAGAAAACTTGTGGCAAAATGCTATGTGACTTTTAATTAAAAAAGGAATGGCTACATATTAGAACGTTTTACTACAGTCTTAAAAATAAATTGCCAACAAAATCTTTACATATATATATATAGAAAAATACATAATTCAAAGTTACTGGCTTGTTCCTTCTACCATCCGTATCAACTCTCAAGGAATCAGAAGTCAAAATTCCACAGATTCAGAACAAAATGAAGTTTGTTTTTCATCAATTACATGTAATGCCTAACTAGCAGAAAACATAAGAATAAAGTTGATAATTATTCACAATATTGTTATTTTTATTCCAAAACCTGCAGAATCTGTTACTACAGAAATCAGCTCCAATCAGCCACATTTGTCTTTGCATGCTTTATATCACTTCTCTATATGTGAAATACACGCACACATACACATGCACACATATCCTATGTTCATATATAGAATAAAATACATGGGTGTAGGTGGTTATTAATAAATACTAGCTCTGTTAATTTAATGATTTCATAACTACACTTTCTAACTTTGTGTTTATTTTCTAAAATATCATTTGTAGTTGGAAGCTCATATTCTTCCCTTCTACTTTTAAGATTATATTAATACATTAAACAAAAATTTACTGTGCTGTTACTGTGTGAAATTTATCTGTGCTATTTTAACTTCCTTTAATTAATTAGAATGAAATCTATAGTATACTGTTTTATAGTTCCTTATGATTTTACTCTGATCTTAGTAATTGTATCCTAGAAAAAGTAATTGATTATCTGAATCAAAAGAAAATAGGAAATGGAGGATATTTAGAATTGAGGAAACCAATTATTCACAAACATCTATACTCAATTTGATATTAAAATATGAACATATTAAGGTGTCACAATTCTAAATCATTGGTACTGGATCAGTTGGCTCTTTTCCTTTGCATCCTGTTTTTTTTGTGGGTTTCAGGAAATATTTTATGCTCTTAACTTGAATACTGCTGATAGGTGTAATTAACATTTAATAATCTATATTAATATTTATGCAATAACCAAGATGACTTACGTAGTATGGGGAAGGAATTTCAACTCTACTCTTTGAAAAGGTATCAAACTCTTTGCCTGTCACCCGACATGTTTTTCAGAAATACTCATTTGGACTTTGTCAAACTCATTGAAAAACAGAAATGTTTGCTAAAGCTTTCTCGCATAGAATGTGCATTTTTCAAAAGATGTCAGAGAATAAGGTGGGTCAGAGGAAATAATGAAAGCTGAATGTGGCATCAACTCCAGTTATAGAATAAAAGCCACTGTTTTAGTCTTTATAGTGCAACAGTTGCCAGTCATACAAAATGAATTTAATGGAGCACCAAAAATGTAACAACTTGAATAAAATGTATTTTTGTTGATGAAAAAAGGAAACAATCTTGTGGGTCACAGTTTCTTGAACCTGTGAATTCAGATCCCTTTGAAGGGTATAATATTGATTTGTGGAGTGTCTTGTTATTACTAAAGGCTATTCTCTTTACTGGGATGCTTTTCCCTTGCAAAAAGAAATTAGATTATACAGCTGATATCATTAAATCAAGAGGAAAATTGTATTAAAATGCAATGTTTTCAGAGTTGAACATGAAAGTCAAAGAGTTTGCCTCCCTCATGTAAATTTTGAAAACCTAAAAACCAGTCTCAGAATAAACTCAGATCAGTTTCTAAAGGGAAATGAAACACCTGACCTTTACTTTCAAAGTTCTTTTTCTTTAGTTACTTAGAAAACCATAAAACATTTATTTTTACCTTAATCTAAACTCTACAGTTTAAAACAAATAGCATTACACTTACAGAATTGCGTTACTTTAAAAAGAAGTTTTGGATGCATCCAAAACTATTGAAGATGACGAATTTCACTATAATTTTTAGCTGTCATGTTTTCTACTTAGAAACAGTTAAGCAATCGTTGTGAAATTATGATCAACATAAATGAATTTACAATGTTAACATTTTTGTTGCATTCCGATATTCGATCTACCTCATATTATTACTAGAAGTTACTAACCCATGGTGCTTGATTTAGCTAATCTAAACTTTAGCTGTTCATCTTTGTTGCATCTTATTATCTTCACTAGTAATAGCTCTAAAATACCATCTTATGATACATTTTATATATTACATTGATGGTCGCTTCTAATAAATATTAGTCAATACTATTTATTTCTTGAAAATGACTGAATTTATTGAGTTTTTTGTCACTTAATTTTTATAATTTATTTTATTTTACTTTATTTCAATAGTTTTGTGGGGAACAGGTAGTGTTTGGTTTCATAGATAAGTTTTTTAATGGTGATTGCTGAGATGTTGGTGGATCTGTCACCCAAGCAGTGTACACTCTATCAAATATGTAGTCTTTTATCCCTCACCCCGCTCCCACCCTTCCCCTAAGTCCCCAGAGTTCATTGTCTTTTAGAACAGAAGGAAAGCAAAAAGAGAACGTCCCTCTCGTACCCAATTTTCTTCATTTTCATTGAGAAATCTGAATATTCATCCAAGGATATACATAAAGAATACCTACTACTTTGTAGCAGGCATCATTCTAAGTACTAAGATTCAGCAGTGAACAAGGTAAATAGATTTGGTTTGTCCTCATGCAGCTTACTGTTTCTCACACACCAAAGAAACTAAATACATAAATGACACAACGTACTACGCAGAGTGCGGAAATAGTTATCAGTAGGAGCAGCAGGCTTTAGAAAAGACAAAGGTGGAAGACCTCTCTGAAGAAGAAGACACTGAGGTGGAAAGAGAGCCTCCTGCAGGAACAAAGTAAAGATATTGAGATGCCAAGCATTTTGCGCCTCAGAGGAAGATAAATATACGAGTGGCTTAAGCACAGAACAGAGTGATGAGGGCTACGGTACAGAGACCTGGTCCCAGTACGAACTTACACGTCGTATTAAAGAGCATAGAGCTTGTTTTGAGGGCAAAAGAAAACTATTCAAATTTTTAGGACTATTGGTGTGAATGAAGATTTATCCAATTTAAATTTTAAAGTATTGTACATGGTGGTTCACAATGATAGAAAATATTTCTAATATAATTTCATGAAAAACTAGCTGCAAAAAATGATTCCTGAAAAATTTAGGAAATATTACCATACTATCCTTTTAGACAATCACAATATACATTACTCTCTTACCTACAAAGCTATTATGTACTGCCAAAAACTGTTTAAACTTTCACTCAAATTATCAAATAAATCTGACATTGAATTTTGATTTTCTGATGGTAATTGACATCACTCCCTGGGTCCACAGTTTGGAAATTTTTTTGTGTGTGGAAAAAACTGACTAGTGTCATTCAAGTGTGCTACCTCATTGTAATTGTCTTGATTTATTTCAAAACTCCTGTAGCTACTAAACTTTAACTTTTAAAAATGTGTTTTCATTATAAAAATGTGTCCTACCTTCGTTAGTCAGTATACACCTAAAAAGATCACATCATGATGCAATAAACTGTTTTTAAAGCAGACATGAGATAATTTCTTCATAAGCTTATTATATTTCATGTTTTCATTGGGCAACTTTGACATTAAGTATGGATAAAGTAATGGTTTTCCTAAGGATGTCCAGTATTAGAATGTTAGAATGATTTTAATTAGACTCCATCAGCAGGATAGGTTTACCTGTGAGCTTGTCCATGTGAAGTGCATATAAATCCTGGAGCATCACCTATGAATTTAAATCAGAAAGCTCATCAACTTCTGTTGGCAAGGTGAAAGATAAAAGCCACGGAAGGTCCTTCCCAGCCTCTGTCACTAATGATAAACAGCATTAACTGCTTCTGTAGACACTAATGCTGCTATCTTGGGAACACAGGCAGCTACCATGAGAACTTTACAGCTTCACTAATCGTACTTTTGTTTGTCACAAAACACAAAATAAAATCTCAACAAAGAAGCAATAAATATTAGCATTTATGAACAAAAGAAGGTCGCATAAATATGTATATTTCTAAATAGGCAATGCATTCTTCATTAACCAACTATCGTGTTCATTAGTAGAAGCTCTTATTACAAGGAAAGGAAAGAAACAGAAAAGAAGAACAAATTTAATGCAAGCTAGGTCAGATTCTGTTATGTAGGAAGCATTTTCCATGTAAAGATCTGATGAATTCAATAAATGTTTTAATGCCATGAAATACTTATTTGCTTAAAGAAATTTTCAGTATAAATTAATATTTTGATCCATGATATTTAAAAAACAAACTTTGGTTTTAGTTCATTGAAAACCAGTATCTTTCTGGCATTGTATTAATATGTGAAATGCAAATATTCCCTTAAGAGCCCTTTTTTTTTTATTTTAAAAGCAAAATTATTCAATTGAATAAACTTTAAAATGTTGCTTATGAAGTCCAAACAGCATGAGTTGTAATTTTGATATTTAAAATGGAATAGCCAAATAATGATCGTCTTTAAAAACATTATCAGGATGTCACATTAGTGAATTAAGAAAACACCAGCAAGTTCCAAATAAATAGTAAACCGTCATGTGTATACTTTCATCAAATACACATGCTTATACTATTTTTGTAATATTCAGTTTGTTTTTCATCCATTAAAGCATTACTACTAAATTTTTAGTTGCGTGAATACTTTCTATTAGGTTCAATGGCTTCGTTTTATTTTAAGAGTTTTTCTTTTTTATATTACATTCCTAACATGGTGTACTCTAATTTTTCCTCCTTTGCTACAATTCCAATGAGATTAATAAAATGATGTTTCAAGTAGTTTAAATTAATCAACCTATTAGTTAACTCTGCAGCTAATTATACAAAAACCTTCTCTCACTGTCCCTGCTGTGAGGTTGTATTAAAAATTTGCACTATTACCTCAGTTACTAAATCCCATTCGGATATAGTTAGTAATGTTATGTTAAAACTCAAGTGCAGTTAGGTAACATGCGTATACTTTAGAGACATGTATGACAAAACAGAGTTTGCCTTTTAAGAGTACACCTAAAACACAAAACAATTTACTTTAGAGGACCTAGAGTCCAAGGAGCTTGGGCATTCTTTGACAATGATTAGTTTCATTATCTGTTAAATGGATAATAATAGTACCTATTTCATGTTTTTGCTTTAAAGATTAAATTACATAATGCATATTAAATGCTTAGCATAAAAATGATCATAATATGTATCCAGTAACTATTAGTTATTAGATTTACTTAGGTACCCTTAAATGTGGATATTAAAACGTAAACGATAACAGGGGATTAATCACAAATACATTTATTCGCTAGTGCAAATATAATATACTGTACAAATGACACACAATTGCCTGAACAAAATGGTATTGAAGAGTTTGTAGTGGGAAGGGGCTAATAATTATTTGGAGAAATAATTGGGAACCAAGTCATGAAAATCTTCATATAAATCAATGGAAGAGAACACTGTGTACATTAATTTTAATACGCAAGAAATCAATTGAACTGGCCTCTGATTCAAAATGTGTTCTTTTGTTCATGTTGGCATTTTCAAATTTTGTTTTCTGTTCTTTCAGTTCCTTCTTGGAAGCTGGGAAGATAATGAATTTGTCTTTATTGGGAAGGAAGACAAACTGAGTAGGAACAGCTTCTAAGCAATATTTTGCACATACTTATAATAATTTCCAAGTGAAATTGCTGCATCAAAATTTCAAGGTTATTTTGATTATTTATTTATAAGTTGATCTCCAGAAGCATTGATACACTAAGGGTTTCCCTGGGACCTCAGGCTACAGCCAATTATCAACACCTCTACAATTCTTGTCTTTGTTGAGCCTCCTTGTTGAGAGATTGGAAGAAAAAGTGAAGCTGTGCAGTGGAAAGAAATTTAATTGGAATCAAATAGATTTGGCTTCAAAGCCTAACTGTATGATCATATAGTGGTATCAATTTGGCACAGTATTTCACTTCTCGAACTTGAATTTTCTCTCCTTGAAAATGTGGATAATATACCTATTGTTATCATGCAGATACCCAAATCTCCTATATAAAGCATAAAGCATAGTTATGTAGTGTGTAGGAAAAAATGTCTTAAATCACATATTTAGCAATCTGTAATTGACACACAGTAATCTCCTATAATAAATTTTGTTGAATAAATAAGTGATTGAACAGTGTGTGTGTGTGGGGGGGGGGGGTTCTTTTTTTTTTCTTTTTTTCTTGAGCAAGCATCAAAAGTCTAGAAAGTAATGAAGTAGAAATAGGTATTTAGTACTGATACGGTTTGACTGTGTCCCCACCCAAATCTCATCTTGAACTGCAGTTCCTCAAATTCCCGTATGTCATGGGAGGAACCTGGTAGGGGATAATTGAATCATTTGAGTGGGGTTTTCCCCTGCTGTTCTGCTGATAGTAAGTTTCACAAGATCTGATGGGTTTATAGAGGGTAGTTTCTCTGCACATGCTCTTTTGCCTCCTGCCACGTACAATTGAGTTTTCTCCTCCCTCCCCTTCCACCATGAGTGTGCAGCCTCCCCAGCAATGTGAAACTGTGAGTCCATTAAACCTCTTTTTCTTTATAGATTACCCAGTGTGAGGTATTTATTCATAGGAGTATAAAAATGAACTAATACAGTAAATTGCTACTGGTAGATGGGGTACTGTCATTATAATACCCGAAAATATGGAAGCAACTTTGGAACTGAGTACCAGACAGGTTGGAGGGCTCAGAAGAAAACAGTAAGACAAGGGAAAGTTTGGAGCATCTTACAGACTTGTTGAATGTTTTGAGGCTGAGGTGATCTCAGATAGAGATGAGAAACTTATTGGGCACTGCAGGAAAGTTGACTCTTGCTATGCTTTGGCAAAGAGATTGGCAGCATTTTGCCCCAGCCCTGGAGACCTGTGGAACTTTGAATTTGAGAGAGATGATTTAGGGTATCTGGCAGAAGAAACTCCTAAGCAGTAAAGCATTCAAGATGTGACTTGGGTGTTCCTAAAAGCATTCACATTTTATCACTTATAAAGATATGGTTTGGTATTGGAACTTATGTTTAAAAGGGAAGCAGAGCATAAAACTTTGGAAAATTTTCAGCCTGATGATGCAATAGGAAAAAAAAAGTATTTTCTGAGCAGAAATCAAGTTTGCTACAGAAATTTGAATAAGTAATGAGAAGCCAAATGTTAATCACCAAGATAATGGGGAAAATGTCTACAAGGCATGACAGAGGTCTTCACAGCAGCCCCTCCCATCCCAACTCAGGAGGCTTAGGAGGCCTAGGAGGAAAATATAAATGATTTCATGGGCCAGGCCCAGGGCATTGCTGCTTTGTGCAGTCTGGGGACTTGGTTCACTGTGTCCCTGCTGTGGCTGAAAGGGGCCAACATACAGCTCAGGCTGTTGCTTCAGAGGGTGCAGGCCCTAAGCCTCAGCAGCTTACATGTGGTGTTGGGCCTGCAGGTGCACAGAAGTCAATAATTGAGTTTGGGAAATTCCACCTACATTTCAGAGGATGTATGGAAATGCCTAGATGTCCAGGCAGAAGTGTGCTGCAAGGGTGGAGCCCTCATGAAGAACCTCTGCTAGGGCATTTTGGAAGGAAAATGTGGGGTCAGAGACCCCACACAGACTCTCCACTGGCTCACTGCCTAGTGGAGCTGTGAGAAGAGGGCCGCCCCAGAATGGTAGATCCACCCAAAGCTTGCACTGTGTGCCTGGAAAAGCTGCAGACACTCAACATCAGTCTGTGAAAGCAGACAGGAAGGGAGCTATACCCTGCAAAGTCATAGGGTCAGAACTGCCTAAGACCATGGGAACCCACCCCTTGCATCAATGTGACTTGGATGTGTGACATGGAATCAAAGGGGATCATTTTAGAGCTTTAAGATTTGCCTGGCCCACTATATTTCTGATTCCCTTGGTGCCTGTAGCCTATTCATTTTGGCCAACTTACCCCCTTTGGAATAGGTGTATTTACCAATATCTGTACCCCCATTGTATCTAGAAAGTAATTAACCTGCTTTTGATTTTACAGGCTCATCAGTTGCCTTGTAACAGAGGATACTTTGGGCTGTGCACTTTTGAGTTAATGCTGAAATGAATTGAGACTTTGGGGTACTTTTGGGAAGCCATGATTGGTTTTGAAATGTGAAGACATGGGATTTGGGAAGGGCCAAATCCAGAATGATATGGTTTGGCTGTGTCTCCATGCAAATCTCATCTTGAATTGCAGCTCTCATAATTCCCATGTGTCCATGGGAGGGACCTGGTGTGAGGTAATCAAATCATCGGGGTAGGTTTCTCCCATGCTGTTCTAGTGATAGTAAATAAGTCTCATGAGATCTCATAGTTTTATGAAGGGCAGTTTCCCTGCACACGCAGTCTTGCCTTCTGCCATGTAAGACATGCCTTTGCTCCTCCTTCACCTTCTGCCATGATTTTGAGGTCTCCCCAGTTGTACAAAACTGTGAGTCCATTAAATCTCTTTTCTTTATAAATTACCCAGTCTTGGGTATTTTTTCATAGCTATATGAAAAGAGACTAATACAAGCACTATACTGAATTTCTAGTATTAGCATCCCAAATATCTGAACATCATAAATGTGGGTCAGGGGGTGTAATACAGTCTAAATTAATTGTCCTCTATCCAGTTAAAATTGTTTCTAGATGATCTTGCAAATTGGGTGTGGATAACTGTAAAGAATATATAAATAAAATTCATACATTTTGATCATATAGATATATGTATATCTATATGATCATTATATATATTTTATATATATATATATATAAAATTTCACCTAGACATCTTTGCTTTTGACTTTCCTTTTGGACAAACATATATTCTCTTTTAACCCTTCTGATTTTGCCATTTTTTAATTAAAAACATATCTTTCCATTCATGAGGTGTATATTGTCAAAATATATTTGGGTTCATTTAAAATCAAATTTTTCTTAAATATTTTGGAGGTATTCTGTTGTGATTTTCTTTTAGGACTACTGTATGGCATCAATTTTTCTTCAGCAAAGGGACACCTGCGCAGTTTGTCGAACACTGACGGAATAAAGTCAGCAGATTATCTAGGCACTTTTCTATGCCTCTTTAAAATAATACCATTTAATACCTCCACAGATTGGAGGAAACAGAGACAACATAAAACTTAGTTGAACAAACATGTTTACACTTTCACAAGATCTACCAAGTCTAAGTTTTTACATATACAGTTCTCCTTCACAGTATACAGGAGGGATGGGTTCCAGGACTCCACATCTCATACCAAAATCAGACTCAGATTCTGCCATCAGCCCTCTGGAACCCAAGTATAAAAAAAGTTAGCCTTCCATATATGCAGATTTGGCATCCTGTGAATACTGTATTTTAGATCCACGTTTGGTTAAAAAAATCCACTTGTAAGTGAATATATATGTATACACACACACACTATATATATCCCCCCCTCCACACACACACAGTGATGTGTGGCTTTATATTATCATGAAGATAGCTTCTGAAAATTGCATCCTTAAGCATCTTTTTCCTTGTTCTTGTGTAAGGACCATAGAGTGTACTTACCTAAGCCCAGATGGTATAGCTTACTACACAAATAGGCCATATGGTGTAACCTGTTACTCTTAGGGTACAAACAAGTACCGAATGTTATGGCACTGACTACTGTAGGTAGTTGTAACACAATGGTAAGTATTTGTGTATCTACACATATGTAAACATAGAAGAGGTACAGTGAAAATATAGTACAATGGATTAACAATTGTACCTCTGTAGAGTACTGACTTGCCACAAATAGTGTTTGCAGGACTGGAAGCTTCTCTGGGTGTGTCAGTGACTGAATAGTGAGTGACTGTGAAGACCTTCAATATTATTGTATACTACTGTAGACTTTAGAAACAGTGTAAACTCAGGTTACACTAAATATATATAAAAGTTTTTCTATCTTTAATAATAAATTAATCTTAACTTATTGTGACTTTTTTACTTTATAAACTTCTTATATTTTTAGAATTTTTTGACTTTTTTCTACCATTTTGCTTATAACACAAATACGTTATACATCTGCACAAAATACAAAACGTTAAAAAACATTCTTATTCTGTAAGCTTATTTCTATTGATAATTTTTGTTTTGTTTTGTTTTTACTTTTTAAATTCTTTTGTTAAAAACAAAGACACAAACACACACACTTGCCCAGTTCTCTGCAGGGTCGGCATCATCAGCATCACTTTTTTCTAACTCTACATTTTGTCCCAGTGGAAAGTCTTCATGGGCTGTAACATACATGGAGCTGTTATCTTCTATGATAACAACTTTTTCTTTTGAAATACCTCCTGAAGGCCCTGCCTGAGGTTGTTTTACAGTATTTAATGTTGTAAGTAGAAGAAATACATTCAAAAATAATGATTAGAAGCATAGTACAATAAATACATAACCAGTAACATAGTTGTTTGTTATCATCACCAAGTCCTACGTACTGTACATAATTTTATATGCCATACTTTATATAACTGGAAACACAGTAGGTTTGTTTTCATTGGCATCAACACAAACATGTGAGTAATGCATTGTGCTATTACTTTATGACATGTATGACATCACTAGGCAACAGGAATTTTTTAGCTCCATTATAATCTATTTTATTTTATTTTATTATTTTATTTCATTTTATTTTATTTAAGACAGAGTCTCACGCTGTCACCCAGGTTGGAGTGCAGTGGTGCGATCTTGGCTTAATGCCACCTCCCCCTCCCGAGGTCAAGCAATTCTCCGGTCTCAGCCTTCGGAGTAGCTGGGATTACAGGCGCCCACCTCCACACCCAGCTATTTTTTTTTAAAAAAATATTATTATTATTATTTTGAAACGGAGTTTCGTTCCTGTGTCCCAGGCCGGATTACAATGGCACTATCTCAGCTGACTCCAACCTCCCCCTCCCGGGTTCAAGCGATTCTCCTGCCTCAGCCTCCTGAGAAGCTGGGATTACAGGCACTTGCCACCACGCCCAGCTAATTTTTGTATTTTTAGTAGACACGGGGTTTCTCCAGGTTGGTCAGGCTGGTCTCAAACTCTGATCTCAGGTGATTCCACCCACCTCGGACTCCCAAAGTGCTGGGATTACAGGCGTGAGCCACCAAGCCCAGCCTAAATTTTGTATTTTCAGTAGAGACAGGGTTTAGCCATGTTGGCCAAGCTGGTTTCAAACTCCTGACCTCAAGAGATCCGCCCAACTCGGTCTGCCAAACTGTTGGGATTACAGGCGTGAACCACTGTACCCTGCCTCATTATAATCTTATGGGACCACCATCATATATGTAGCCATGATTTGTCATTGCCTGAAATGTTATGTGATGCATGATTGCGTGTGCAAAAATACTGTTTTAATAAAAGTACATGAGCATCTTGGTACAATTCGCCACCAAATCTTTGAAAATCTTACTCTTATTCATTATATTCAGAATTTCACTGCAATATGTTACTGTTTAATTGGAAATAAGATTTTAAAGAAATTCTTACTTCCTTCAATAATATGTTTAACCTTAACAAGAACTAATTACCAGTAAATGTTTTAGAAGGAAGACGTAAGAAGAAAGAAATCACTTCTGGAAATGCTATTTCTTTACATTGGATTTTTTTTATTTTCTCCAAGATAAAGTACAACAGTCATCTGATTTTAGCCTAGTCTTTTTATCCTGATGGAGCTGGACTGACAATAGGGATTGTACTACACCATCAACCAATGGATAAGGTAAGCAATGAGACAGAATAGGGCACAATGAATGGTGTTTAAATGGGGAGCAAACGATGAGTAATGACATTCTCTTTTCTATTCTTCTGCTTACATTTAAATGTTACACAAAAGTAGTTAGAAACATATTATTTTTCCTTCCAGGATAAAGTATATTATGCCTGAAGAGAGACATACAGTAATTTTTTAAAACTCACAGTTTTAGAAGATATTTGTGTTTTAAAATATGTGAAGAAGGGTAAATAAATCTAGATTTTACACTGCTTGCTATTTTTTTCAGGTACATATATATTCAGGTATACATATAAATACATATTAATATATATATATACACACACACACATATGAATCTCATCAACCTGATCATCTCCTCTCTCTGATACCAACTACTTATGCTACTACCATGGAAAAAGTAAGAATTGACTGCAATGAAATGTCTGGAAATGATATTGGACCACACACTGCTTAGCCCATTCCCCTCTAATCATTTACATGTACAATAGCTAAAACACCACTTTCAACACTGTCGTTTTTGCTTTTTCTTGTAACTATTGTTGAAAATAAAATTAGATCATCAGAAGGTAGTGGTCTGTGAAGGATACAATGCCTCTCTATCAAGGTTGAACAATAGTTAGCGATGTATCATCCAGAGCCTTGATACTGAAAAGTTATAAGTATTCAAGGGCTCTAGTCAAACACAAAATTCAATTAATAATAGCCTTGGTAATTGCAAAACTTACTGGAAAGATATCTTTGCTAAGGTGCCATAAAAACGTACCAAAATTAATTTTTGTGTGTAATACGTTAGTGTTTCTTCTTCAGATATTTATTCTACATTGTAGTCTAAACATCCCCCAAGATTGAAATAGAACATACTATTCCAATTCTTACCATACTTTTGAGAAAGTCATATTGTCAGTTTCAGCTCATCTCTAACTGCAGATTCCTGATTCTCAGCTGTATCTGTGTGTCTGATTATGTGGTACACACACACACACACACACACACACACACACGCACACACACATATATACATACATGTAGTAGAAACTTTAAAAACATGATGATGGTGAACAAAGACAGGTATGCTACTTTCATTTTAGCATCACTCCTTTTCAGTTCAAGTCATAGGGATGAAAATGGGCAAAAGCAGGCAATAGCAACATTGTATGCCTGTACAGTGCTGACTTTAGAAATATATACAGGAAGCACTTCATACTGTGTCAATTTTTTTTTCTAATTTCCATAGCACTTAAGCATTTAATTAACCCATTAAGTAAATATTTCGTGACCTTTTATTTTGTGTCAGACGTTTTCCTGGGAATGAATAACATAATGGGGAATACACATGGTCGCCACTCAAGGACTTTTTGATCTTAAGACTCCAAGCAGTGAACGGCAATTGCAAAACAATGTCTTAATATTGTGGAAGCACACAGGGAGCTTGATTTACCTAGCCTTGGTATTACTGCATTTCTAAGTAAAATTCCGCAGCCCAGGAGGCTGTATTCTATTTCTCTTGCATTCCTTCTGTATTTAACAGAAAGATCAGATAGGCAAAAAATAAATATTTATAGAACTGAAATAATAACATAAGACATTTTGCTTATGTGTTGGTTAGCAATAAATAAATGTTGACTTAGGTTTATATAAGTTTAGATTTATATTAATGTTTTTTCAAATAGCATGCTATTAAAATTATTTCATCATAGGGTATATGAATATTAAAATATATTCTGAATTGTGATATTATATATCAAAACTGATCATTACTTGGACACATCAGTTTATGGCATGTTTTTATTCTTTGACACAGAAATATTTGATAAATATTCCTTTGAGAGATCAGTTAAAATACATTTCAGAATACTATGCAAGAAAAAGCCAATGACATAGCTGTGGTAACTAATAATTTTTAATTTAGTTGATTCAGTGTCCATTTCAAATAAGATAACTAATAGAAGATTAAAACTATTCTTTTCATACTTCTATCATTATACATGCTATTTGATAGAAATCAAATATTCAGTAATAAATAAAAAAGGAACATAAAAGATTGACATAAAATTATACAGTGAGAACATTAATTTAAAAAAATTATATGCCATTCATTGAGTGACAGATTTAGTATTTTAGATTTCAGTGTTGATATTCTTTCTTTAAAAGCAGGTATTTCAAGGCATTTAAAACAAATGCTACCAGAAAGTTAGTTTATTAATTTTGTCCATATTAATTATTATACAAGCACTTAGAGTCTTATTTATGCAATATTGTGACTTCTCCCCTGTGGTTAAATTTTTTTCCGATAAAAGCCTTAAAACTCTCTCCTTTCGAAGATTATAAATGAAATATTACCACAAATAACAAGCCTAACAAAACAACATTCTGACTGCATTGTCATATTTATTATAAAACACTTGGTTCACTGCATTTTGGCATTTTATACAACTGTTTCTGACAGTGATTAACATGGTTTGGGCTTCTGCAGTTTCACCCAAGAGAAATAAAACACCAAAATCTCTGCAGGTGTGTAATGGGCCAGAGATTTACAATCTGTTCTGCAAAGTCAGACTTCAAAGACTTAAAAAATCCAAAAGTTGGCAATGCCTCTATCATCACTTTTATTTAAGGTATTTTTCCATATTTCAAAAGAAATTGTGTGGCTATTTGCAAAAATATATATCTCTAATTTGACTCCTGTGCAGGTCTTTCAGAAGTTACTTTTCATGATACATCTGCACATTCCAGATGAACAGACAGCACCTATAGAAAGCAGCAAACTAAATCATGAAGTATTTACTTGTACTTCTAAGAAGACTTCACTTACTTGAAGTATGTTGCACCCGCTTAACTGATGCTAAGGAGTAGCTGGGAAGTACCAAGGTAATTACCAAATGACAATCAGACAGCAGCACCTGGGCTATGACAGCCCCAGGACAAGTGCTCATAATTGCTTCCATGATTGCTTGGTGTGAACCTAATATAAAACTTGCCCAATTAGGGTCAGAATGCACATGATAATTTCAATTATAGGAATGTTCATCTTCCTGAGAGCTTCTCACAGAGGAAAAAGTTCAAATAGTGCTATTTCAATTTTTAAATGTGAGAGTTTACACATTTTACTAGATATTCAGGTCTGTCTGCATGTGTGCTTGAAATAGAGTGAAGATTACTCCATTTTTAAACAATTTTTCATTTATGTATTTTAAATGTCACCTCTTTAGCCTACCATTCTACAGGTAAGCAACCAACCAACAAACAATACAAAGGCTTGTCATTTTAACGATATGACATATATATAAAAAACAGGAGTGGATTACTTTCTTTAAACTTGAATTCTGTCCATACATTTCAATGAAAGCACCCAGTAATCTCTCTGTCAACCAAGGCTATTACTAACAGAAATAAAATAAATTGAATAATGGGCCAATATTTTTAGTCAATTTAACCACCAAAGGTTTTGATTGCTATGATATTTTGCCTGAAGTATATTTCTCTTTACTTCAAGTATGTTTGTTGAAAATTGTCAAGGTCATAGATGCACACATTAACTGTATCAGTCAGGGTGGGAAAGAGAAAAGCCCTCTTCCATTACAGCTGATTGCAGCCTTTATTTTAATGTGCCTCATCATCTCATCAACCCTGTTTAAAACAGGGAATTATCTTAAAAAAAAAAAAAGTTTAAAAAAAAAAAGCCCTCCCAATTCTCGACCCACCAAGAATGCCTAGATAGTATAATTTTTTAAATAGAAAAACCTTCATCATACTAAATATTTTTAAAGCTTTGTCTTTTTAAATATTGTGAATAATAATAAAGCATTCATTCATAAAAACTGTTAAGAACATAAAAGATCTAAGTGCAAATGTGCTAACAATGTTTGCATTAGGATGTGTAAAATAACATCCTGCCATTTCCCATGCTATAGAATCTTAAACTTATTTCTCATTCATTTCCTCTAGGTTTTTGTTGTTGTTGTTGTTGTTGTTGTTGTTGTTGTAGGGACAAGCATATGATCCAGAACAAGCAACAGAACCACAAGGGTATGTTCCTTGGCGTGGTTTCCTGACCAAAGTTATTGCATCTGTCTGCCAGGATGCTTTAGCAAGTTTCAATCAATAATGTTAACCTGAAGCCAGCATTGACCTAACTGAACTTGAACCCACCATAATATTTTATTACAAAGATTGGGGGCTGTAGTAATTCAGTGTTTTAAAGTGAAAAAAAAGATCATTTTAGATTTATAAAAAGCCATAATTTATGTAATGATGCTAATTTTGAGGTATGATGTGCTTTAATCTCTCATTCTGCTTGCCATTCTGTGACAGAAATGCTGAAGCCCTCTGAAGGTTACAAACAATGTTCACTAATAACGAGCTCTTATGTCCTTCTAGGTTTCACTTTGATGGATATCCATAGTGTTTCCCTGTGACAGAATTCTACTGAGGAAAAACACCTCTTGAAAACCCAGCTTGTACTTTCACCTTCAAATATAGCAAGCGTGATTTTTAACAGAAATACAAACTAAAAATGAGAAATAAACGCACATTTTTGTCATAGCTCTGTTGTCATTTCTGTGGTACTGCCAGATTTAATTGGTAAAAATAAACATGCTACAGAAATAAAAATTGATATAGTAGAGTGCGTTCTGTGCAGTAGATAGTCTTAAAATCCATTCATTTAGCCGTAAAATGGCAATAGCACTCTAACGAGTCAAAGACAGTATGTGCTTTAAAAATGTGATGTATTATAATAGAGCCTTAACATAAATAAGTCTCTCTTTTGATGTCCATTTTAGTGGAGGGGTTATAGCTAGGTCCCCAAACCCTTTTAACATTTTCTAGCATTACCTGTTGTTTCGTATTACAACCATAAGGTAGTGCAGAATGAACACAACCAGAGACATAAAATATGAAATCTCTCTCAAATGCTTCTACTGTCTACATAAAGATATCAAATACCACAGTCTTTACATAATAGTGGAAACTTTATTAAGATTTTTATGTTTTGTATAAAGACTAAACTGTTTTTTTTCTTTTTTCTTTTTAATGACACTGAAAGTTGTTAGCAGTCGCTACAGAAAGGATTACTTGGGGGTGTTTGGGGGTTTTCATTTTAGCTCAGCTCAACACGAAATGTTACAGATTGAGTTCACAGGTGTTTTCATTAGACATTACTATACTGTTTGCATTATATTTTGTTTCTGTGGACTTGTTCACCGTTTTCGATATAACAGTGACCTCTTTGATTTACCTGTCAGATGTCTGCTTCAGTAAATTAGGTACGTTGGTTATCTTTCTCAGTATATACACACTATGAAATGACCTTATGTAAAACTCTATACAAGGAGAATTAAGTTTGGAAATTGTGTTTGAGATGATCACAGAAACCCATTATTTTCTTAACAAGTTTATATCTCTACTTCCTGTGCAGTGCTGTGTAGCCTGGCGATTCCATGAACACAGGGCCAAAAGACAGGCCCTAATGAGACTTTGAGTACTCAGACAGAAAGCAGCTGTTGTAAATCTCATATACAAACTTAACGTCAGCACAAGTGATTTGCAGAAAGTATGCAATGAACTCAATAGAGATGCCCTGAGATTCTCCAAGTGAAAAACTTACATTCATAAGTATTTGAATTTTGATATGCCTTTAACTATGTATTTCCTTCTATAATATAACAAAAATAATATCAATATTGATGGGAATGTGATGTTAGAATATTTCTAGCTGTCTAACACTAAAAAAAATGTGAAAGAAGTGCCTTTCAACACCTGCAGTGACAACAAATGTATAAATAATATAAGCAAATAGAACAAAGTTCCAATTTACCTATTTTATTAAATGGGAGCACAAGTTGAAATTTGCTCCCCCATCCACCAAGAACTTGAAGCTCATTATGTAAAGGAATTTAATGCCTTATAGGTGAATGTATAGAGAAGTTATCAAGGACAGTCTTTCATTAGGCTTTTGAAAAGTGGTTTCTAAATATATGCATGTCACTTTAATGAAAAGAGTGATGATAGTAATTTCTAAATGACCTACAGATGTGTTTATATAGCCCTTGCCTATCTCTATTGGGTAAATTTTCCATTTAATTTTACACACTTCAAATGGGGAGGTGTGGGCAAATGTAGATACAGTTATATGATTATTCATGTGAAGAAATCTAGCAATTTTCTCAAAAAGGATGTTTTTGATAAGTAAAATTTGAAGACTATCCTGAAATGTAGAAAAGAGACTTTCTCTTTCGTTCCAAATTGCAGTTATTGAAAAGTGTAACTGTTTGGAGACACTCCACCTGCTTCAGCAAACACGTAGCTATCCCTGTACTGGAGAACATCTGGTTTTAAGAAGGTGAAATGTAATTACTGCAAGGAGATCTGAGCTATTCCATATGCCTAATTGCATTGGGCAGGTCCTGTTATTTATTGGAGGCCCAAACCAAAGTTGTATGGGCTTAATTGTTTTAGAAAAGCATTCCCAAGGCTGATGCTACCCCAAATCTCCTCCAGAGTTGTTGGTAATAAATTGTTCTACCAAAGTCCTTTTGCAAATAACTGAAATCCACTCTTTATCAACACATTCAGAAAATGTTAGCTTCCTTTGAAATACAATGCATATGCTCTTGCTTCCTTAAGTCTTGTGGTCGAGATGGCCATCTATCCACAGACTAACACAAAGGAAATTTTGGTGGAAGTAGCTTCTCAGAAATTGACTATATCCCTTTGTTCCACTTACATCCAGACATGGCATTGTGACTAATTCTTGCTAATGTGGGATTTTAAAGAAGTGGGCTGGTCTCCATTTTCTATCATTCCTCTGCTGACCAGAAGCAGATTTCAGGACCCTTTGCAATGGTAATGCTGCAAGAGGAAAGGAACTTGGATCCTAGATGGCAGAAAGCCACCCTCTGACATGCAAGGCTTATGTTGGGCTGTTAGGGAGTGAAGAAAAAAGCTTCTATTTTGTTGAACCACTTAATTTGGGAGATTATTTGCTCAAGGTTCCAGTGTTGTCCTTAAAATGACAGGCCTATCACTATGCTTGCGAATTACGTATCAGATAATTCATTTAATAATTATTTAGCACTGTTAAAAGCAATTTTATCTGGAGACCATTAGGCTAAGGCAGCCCCTGAGTTTTCCAAAGCCCAATGCAAACAATAAAAAGAAACTAGAGACTGTGTATCAATCAGAAACTGCCAACCAATTTCTAGGGACTTTTCACTCTGACCAGTGAAACATGTTTCCTTTGTCTTGTTTCCATGAAAATATTATTTAAAAAGTTCCTGTCCCGCTATTGCCTCTGCCCCCACCAAGAACTGCTAAACTGCTTGCAGTCTTGTGCTGCCCAGTTCGTGAATCGTTCAATGCTCAAATAAACCCTTTAAAATTGTAATGTGTCTAAGTTTATCTTTGAGTAGTACCTACTACAGACAAGATTCTATGTTAGTCCCTTGGGATAAAAGATGGCTACGACACACGTTTTTTTCTGATGGTCCAGACAAGAAAGAGTAGACTAAATGCAGAATTGTGAAGGATAGATTGTATGCTGGGGTAGTGGGAAGTCAACCTGCAGGTGGCAGCATGAGCAAAGGCAATGAAAGAGAAATGGCCTGCGAAGGATGCCACCCTGCTGAAGGCTCCCTGGAGCTGCAGAATGACTTTGAACCAGGGAGTGGCTCAGTGAGACCTACAATAGATACGCAACGGTACTGAGGAAACAAGTTCAGAATTTAGAACACCAGTTTGTAACAACACTCTGGTGATGCTTCAATAAAATATAAAGAGGATTCGGACCAGGGCAGTGGCAATAAGGACGTCAGAATTGGAAACAAATATGTGAAAAATTAGGAGGCAAAATCAACAAGACCTGGCGATTAATTTGATTCATTGAATTTGTGAGAGGAAGTGAAACAGATTTACCTTACTCTAAACGGTGGCATTAAACAATAAATATTCAGGAGAGGCCAATTTAGAAGGAAACTGATTAACTCATGTTTTGTTATATTAACTTTTATTAGCTATATGTTATAGAAGTTGTAATGACCAACCAGCAGTTAGATATATGAATCCAAAGATAAGAAAGAAAAGTCTGACCTGACGAGCAAATTTGTGTAAGTCAGCTTTTATTTTTTTACTTATATTTGTCTATAGCTATTTTTAAATGTTGATTTCATCTGAGATATTATTTTTTGATAGGACAGACCATATACTTTAAAAACTTATTTTATATTTTTGTGTTATTAGCTAACAATAGTAGATGTGTCACTGGTATTATAAGTCATAAGCTTTGTGAGAAATACATGTAAGTGTTTTATGTCCTGCTTGCTAATGGTTTTCAATGCTATCTTTAGCAAAAATCCATAATACTTAATCTGCTTATTTATTGAAGTCACTTGTATTCCAGAAACTCAAAGAAATTCTATCTCATATTTCCAAAAATGAACACATTATTTTGTTCTTGTCTTTGTATATGTGAATATTCATATTTTTAGTTTAATTTTATATATTGTATCATTATGATATTATCACAAGCCCTGAATACAATGGCATTGTGGCAAAAATGAATTTGAATGCTTTAATGGAGAGTTAATTATATGATTTTTAAACAGATTTGATCATCTGCCTGATAGAATACTATTTATGTTTAAATACAGTGGTTTAATTTTAAAAGAAAATACTGGTTTTCACAGATCTTGGGGTACATTTTTTGCAGCATTTACAGTATGCAAAGCAGTATGGACAAGGCTACAGACACAAAGTTAATGAAACACTGTTTTCTCAACTTGCTTACTGTCTATTAGTATAGTTTAGAATCATCCCAGTCTTCATTTTCTTCTCCTTCTTCCCCCATCCCCCCCAAAATATATGCTGACATTGGCCTGGAATAAAAAGAATCAGAGAAAATATCAGTAGTCTTGATCTAAGCAAAGAGTGCTTTGTTATGAATATCATGTCAGGGTTGTCTTAGATCCTGTTATATCCCAACAGATAGAATTTATTTCACTGACTTATAATTTGGTTAAAGACTATTCTATGGGACACAACTTGCCATACCTGATTTCCAACAGATTTTGTTTTTAATTTGTTTCCATTCTGTACACATTGCCCTGCCTCTTATTGTCCCTATGATTTTCCTTCATAAGAGTATTTTTTGATAATCTTTAAATTTTCTCTGTCCAGCTTTAAAGACATAATGCAATGCTATACTGAAAATGCTTGTTCAAGGATTTGGATTACTTTGAAAATCTCAACAAAAGCATAACAAGAATGGACAGAGATTAATCAATTTCTTTTAGAATTGCTGCCTTTTAGTCCCAGGGAAATATGCTCATTTGCATGGTTGAAATGTAGCATACTGAGCTCCTTAGCTCCTTCCACCCTCCTCAGTCAAGCCTAACACCCATGAATCAATGGCAAGTGTAATGAGGCTGTAAAAGAAGATGTCCTGGTGGAAAGATTGTGCCAGGTCCCTTAGGACTCTTGAGACAATGATTTATATTTGTTTGAGTTTACACAAAACTATTGTCACATTATAAAGTGTTTCGGAAATGACCAAGTGCTAACCTGCAGTTGATTTTGGACAATTTCACGTTAAGCACAATCCACGAACTACAAGATTCTTTCCTATCTGCAGCTTCACTCGTTCATTAAAATAAATGTTTGGTTAACCAGTCACTAAAACAGCCTCTTAAAGTTATCCATTTCTGAACCACCTATGTATTATATTCTTAATATACAAGTAACTTAACAGTATGCAGTGAATATGTCTTCATAATGAGTATTTCTTGTGGACGTTACACATAAACAGTTCTTCTAAGATTAGTACTTGATTTCTTAACATTTTTCATCAATTTTATTGGCTATGCAATTTCTTTCCTTTGATCAATCACTGTTTAAATTGACCAGTCTAATACATCATAGCAAAAGATTTTCAGAAATCATTAGGCATATTAAAATGCATATTCAGCTCATACTGTTTGTTGTACTGGGCTCCACTCACACCCACCAATTGAATTCTTGGATAATCAGCCTTGTTTGCTGTTCTGCCCATCACCAAACTCTGAGCCCACAGGCTACTTGTAAAAGTCTTTTCCCTGGTTTTGAACTATATATTTTTTTTTTTGGAAAAGGTTGTATAACACTCTGCAGTTAATAAGACTGGAATTAGTTTACCTCCAAATTTCTTAGATATATAATTCTAGAAACATAATTCAACGCTCAGATATATAATTCAATGCTCCGAATAAAGAAAAACAATGTTCTCCACCAGGAGTGATTTTGCTGTCCAGGGGACATTTGGGCATGTCTGAAGACATGTTTGATTGTGACAACTCGGGGACAGCATGCTACTGACATCTAGGGGGCAGAAGCCAGGGATGCAGCATTCATTACACAATTTGCAGCATTCATTATACAACATTATACAATTCCTAGGCTGGTCTCCCACAACAAAGAACATTCCTGCCAAAATGTCAATGGCACTGAAGTTGATATAACTTGGTCTTTAGTATACTACACAAATACATTTGTAGCACATAAAGGTTGGCCACGCAATCTATTGTGAAATCAGAGGAGTATGTCTGAGTCCACCCACGGTCATGATACTCTTCCCCCATTTGATGATATAGTTTGAGGTCCCTCCCTGGTTAGCATTCTGTCTTATCAATCATCTCTGATGTGACTCATTCCCTTAGAAACTCTTCTCATCTTCCTCATTGTAGCTAATAACTTTAAATGATACAATCTCTACTGTGTTTTGCCCATTGATAATTTACTTAGTATTTATTGAAGGAGAAGACATGGAAGTTTTACACTATCTTGCCTTCCAGGCTCTAAAATGTGTGTGCATTTTAATGCGACTCTTGGGAAGGTAGTATGATAAAGATGAATGGATTTAGGAGTAAATTAGACAGGGTTAAAGATCTAATTTTGCCATTTATCAGACAAATGATACTACAGAACTTCAGTTTTCTATTTGTAAAATGTGGAAACTAATTGCTCTCCAATTAGATGGATACAATAATTAAATGGAATACTATATATTTAAAGTAGTAGCTATAATATGTACTCAATAATAAATGGTAATTACCTTATCTCTGAGAGATGGTCTGAATCCAAAGAATGATCCTAGTTATAAGAATTTCGTAAAAATTAGGTGGAAGAACTAAAAATAATTTTTTGAAAGTCAGATAAAACGTAAAAGGAAGATGTATTTAAAATGAGTCACAGAGACACATCAAATTCTTCTTTTTTGACAGTTAATGTTTGAAATTTCAGCAATTTGTATTTTTTCTAAGCTTGCTGCCAATTTCTACAATTTGCTAGTAAGGGTGATGGAGAGTGTCGACAAGCCATTTCCAAAGTTAAGCCAATAAAGGACTAGATACCTTTTGCTTTTAGGGTTTTTTCCCCACATACGTTGAAGTTTGGATATAAATAATAGACTATTTAATTTTTACAAAACAAGAATAACAAAATTTCAATTTGTTTGTCTCAATGCAAATATAAAATTAAGGGGAAAAAACCTCTTCTTGTAGCCTTGTTAATCATAGAAGACCTAGTACCAACTAATCCTCATACTTCTACATCCCAGCAGTGAGTGGAAAGTCAGTGATATCATGTATCATCTCAATCAATTTGTCTTTAATAAAACTTTGCAGATTTTATTATAAAATACCCATTCAAAAGTTTCCTATCACTTTTGAGTAATCTTGTATTTATAAATAAAAACTTCCAGGTTCTGCTTTACTGCTCTTTTTCAAAGTCTTCATAAAATAGTAGAAATAGAATGTCATAGTTATAAAATTCAAATGTAAATAAGAAAATGAACAGAACATTAAATGCATAGTGTCTGAACATTCTTAGTTCTATTATGTTATTATTTTTGCTTAAGGACTTGTTAATGTGTCTTGTGAAAGAATATTATGTATGTGTTTCCCTTTCCCGTAATTCTTGAGCTACTTTGAAAGTCAAGAATGTACATCTTAGGCATCTTTTCAAAATGCAGATCTCATTGTATTATCTTTTCTAATTAAAATCTGGCTTCCACTTGTCGAAATACCAGAGTCCTTCATAGGCCTGTAGATTCTGCATGGACTGACCCTGAACTAGCTTTCCAACCTGACTCTCTCCTGGAATTCTGTGCAACAGCTACAAATGTTTCTCAATTGTTTTAGAGGTGTTCAGCTCCATCTCACTACAGCTCTTCCTTCTCCCCAACTCCTTAGTATTTTTTCTTTGTATTTTTCTTTATACTAACTCCCAATCATTCCTTAAGATTGATGGTAGAATTCAACCAGTCATATAGAAAGACATCCTTGAATACTCTAGTATTAGAACATTCTTACCTACTTCGCTGTTTCCGCCTGCTACATCATTTGTTGAAATTATCTGACAGTATAGTTACCTCACCCACTAGGTAGGCAGCTAGTGAGGGTTGGCATAGTATCCGTTCTAATTGTGACCGAAAAAACATTTTATTTGTTACATAAAACATGCCCCAGTAGTATTTGTTTGAATGAATTATTTAATTCAAAACATGATATAAAACGGCCTGTTTGGTGGATCACAACATTTCTTTCTCCATTTAAGTTTAAAGGTGACCCTCTATTTTTAGATCAGAATATCCTATTCCCAGCTCATGTTACAACAAACATGAAATGTGTGCAGCAGTCATTCAGATTTGTGAACAGACTGAGAATAAATACATCACTAGCGCACTCTTCTTTCCCTCCTTTATTCTGCATCAAACACAACAGACCCTTCTGTTCTCAAAGACAATAGACCCACTATCATCTCAGATCTTGCCAGTTACTAAAATATTCTTTTCTCAGATACAATTTACAGCTATCCTCCAAAGCCACCCTATCTAACATCCTAACATCGCAACTCTGTTTTCGTGATTTTATTTTTTCCTTTGCACTCACCATTATCTACAATTGTTTTGTCCCTGCTCTACTCTCTGCATGTAAAATAGGGCTTGGCACTGAATAAGTACCCATGAATTCTTGTTAAATAAGTGAATGAAAAATGGTCTGAATGAAAATCTCTTGTTAACTTCTATTAAAAAATATCTAGTCCAATTTATTTCATGGCAACCAAATCTGCGTATGAAGTGAGAAATAAAAATAATATCCTAAGTCTCTAAGCCAAGGGGACCTAGAGTAACCTTAAAAAATTGAGTTCCTGGCCATGATGGGATAGGTGCTGACCATGCCTCAGTATTCTCTTTTCATATTAAACTTTAACCAAAATTATTTCCTGAGGAGTAAGGAGAAGTCAGCTCTGGAAAACAAAAACAGATGATTCATTCCTTTATTGACTTTAGCTAACCAGCATCCCGACCTCCATCGGACTTCCCTTCCCTCTTTGCTGTTTTGAGGTGACAGCTCACCAGTTTCACTACGCCTCCTTTCCTAAAAACTGACCACCATCCTGGATTGGTTTTGGCCAAATCACAGAGTGTGCATAATTAGGGTTTTTGCAACCTCTGCTTTATCTTTTGAAGTCAGAGCGTGGACACTTAACCCTTGGGTCAAGCTAATGACAAGGGCACTATTTGGACATGGGTTTCTATGAAGACACATGAAGCTCAATTGTGCATGCACATGTCTCACGTTCCGTATTCGTGACTCCTACAGCATAGTAAATGTGTATATTTAGCCGTCTCACTCAGCATAAATTTCTGTTCCTTTCATAACCTCCTTGAAAGCTTACTCTTGTCTTCTGCCAGAGACCCGGCTTCCCAGCCTATGGGATAACCAGCCTGTAAGCTGCAACTCTTTATAAGAAATAAAGCTCTCCTTTCCAAATTTATTTCTTCATTCTTCCATTGACAGAACTCAGATTAACCTTCTGATCTTAGAAAAGAATGGGCTTCTCTCTTTCACTGTCTCTGTAAGGTATTCTTTATTAAATGATGTATATATTTAAAACACCCACATGCACACAAATACGTGCATTTACACTTCTTTCTTTGCCTCTGCATTAGGTCACAGTTTGATGTGATATATTTCAACATACAAATAATGATTCTCCCAAATTCATATGTAAGTCAATAATTTTCTAACTATTGGTTGATTTAGACGCTGTAATGTAATTCAATATTTTATTATGCCATTCGTTTTAAAGGTAAAAACTATATTTCATTATGCCATGTAGCTGAATATAAATAAAGGTATATTTTAAAAGTCGTCATGGCCGGGCGCAGTGGCTCAAGCCTGTAATCCCAGCACTTTGGGAGGCCAAGACGGGCGGATCACTAGGTCAGGAGATCGAGACCATCCTGGTTAACAAGGTGAAACCCCGTCTCTACTAAAAACATAAAAAATGAGCCGGGCGTGGTGGCGGCGCCTGTGGTCCCAGCTCCTCGGGAGGCTGAGGCAGGAGAATGGCGGGAACCCGGGGGGCGGAGCTTGCAGTGAGCCGAGATGGCGCCGCTCACTCCAGCCTGGGCGACAGAGCGAGACTCCTTCTCAAAAAAAAAAAAAAAAAAAAAAAAAAAAAA
>NC_045435.1:18105986-18173090 GCF_002776525.5 Piliocolobus tephrosceles
AAAAAAAAAAAAAAAAAAAAAAAAAAAATGAACAATAAAAGTCGTCATACTCTTTTAAACAAACTCTTGTAGTCAGTTCTATTCCTAATTAATAAACTTCCAAAAAAAATAGCGTTGACAAGTAAAGGATATTTGTACTTTGATTCAAATTAGAATAATTGTACATATATAGTTATGTATGATTATATCCCTCAGTGACAATAATGACCTAATATTTATTGAAATTGAAAGATAAATATTTTCACTTTTATTTGAAACAAAGTTAATATTTTTATTGTATAATATAAATGGTCACATTTTCATTATAAAGCAAGGACAAATGGTTACCTAATTCTTCACTATTTCAGGTGCATCGATTTTGGTAATAAGAATTTAAAAAAAAATACTGAGTGGAAAGGAGGAAAAAGCAAGACATCAAATGAATATACTTTTACTATTGACATGCAAATCAATTGATGTAGCAATACTATATATACAAAGAGATATTGACATGAGTGGTTGTTAAGAAAGGGAAATCTAAGTAAAGGAAAACAAACACAATCCTTAATAATGATTCACTGTGATAAAATAACTTACTGCAAAAAAAAAAATTCAACTAAAGAAACAGAAAAAAATATAATTAATGAAAAGAAATCATATAAAATTAATTAAATTGAAAAATAGAAGACAGAATTATTTCCCTGAAACCAGGCACATTTATGCGTAAAGGAGCGAAGTATAAATACAAGGGGCAAGAACAAAGCGAAGGTAAACATGAAAATTATACAACTGATTTTTATTTTCACAGAATGTCTTACAATTGCAATTGAGAGGGGAAAATTGTCTCGCTGTGATTCTTTACTAAAGTGCTCTAATAGAATGGATTCCTGCTGCGTGTTTCTCTTCAGTTATAAAAGTCACTGACTTCAACTTCCCTAAGTGTACCTTGAGCTTTGGAATTCCAGTCAATGAGATATCCCTTTTCTCTTCAACTTATCAAAGCATAAAAAAAAAAAAGAAGAAAAAAATAATCCAAACTTCAACAAATCATTTTACTAGAAGATCTCTAAAAATAGATTAGCTCTCACTCTACAGAACAAGTGAATATGTTCAACATTTCAGGATAAATAAGCCTTCAGGAATTCATACCTGTAAAAATATTCATTGTAAGCTGACTTGAAAACTTCTACTTAAGGACTCACTAGTATTAAATTAAAATCTCTCTGTAAAGCTTAGCATGATTCCAGGAACAGCAGCATAGCATTGTGTCTATTTGAGGAAGAAAAATTCAAGTTTATTAATAACCAGAACCACATGGATACAGTAGATTCAGAGACTAAAAAATCATTTGAAAAGCTAAATTGGATTTGACATGGTCATCCAGTCATTTGAGAAAGAAGGTGATTTTCTTTTTAACTCATAAAATTATAAATATCAAAAAGGCATGTAATTGGTCTGGATATTGTGGAAGCAAAATTGATATTTCACCCTTCTGCCACTGTGAGTCTATATATCATCTTCCAAGTCAGAAAACAAGAAAACAAAACACCGCCCCCTCATCAACTCTGAGATAAACCGAAAGTAAACCAAGTCAGTCCTGGTCCTCCAAATAAATGAATCTGTGAAGTACATTTCAATCCCTAATTCCCAATCAAAATCAGTTTTATCCCTGACTTCCCAATGTGATAATCATAGAATAAATTAGCTGTTTTTTTTTCCAACGGTAACAGAATAATATAAACTTCTTAAGTTAGATAATCTTGAAGTCATTTTTCTTTGTTTTTATTTGTCAAGATAGTCCTACTAAAGTCAGACTCACAACTTACTTTAAGTCAACTGCTTTCCTTTTCTAAATGTGTTTGTCTTCTAGTGCTACTTTTACAATACAAAAGATGACAACACAATCGGTATGTATAGATTCTATAAAGCTGTTTTGGATCTATCAGAAAGAAATATTTTTATAAGATGAACTATAGTGCTTGAATTGTTAACCTTTCAAGAAACCTCAAAAAACACAAACTAAAATATAAGTTACCTGCACTTTTAAATCAGGAGACAAATTGTCACAATCTTCTATCTGCTTTATGTGTAAAAGTATTTAAGGAAATACTCAAAGTCAATAGCAATATATGACTTAAACAGTATTTCTAATAACTATTTTATATATATTAAGATATCTGTGTGTGTTGCATGTGTAAATATGTATTATTTTCACCATTTTTTTTTGAGACGGAGTCTCGCTCTGTCGCCCAGGCTGGAGTGCAGTGGCCGGATCTCAGCTCACTGCAAGCTCCGCCCCCCGGGTTCCCGCCATTCTCCTGCCTGAGCCTCCCGAGTAGCTGGGACTACAGGCACCGCCACCACGCCCGGCTAATTTATTTTTTATTTTTTTTAGTAGAGACGGGGTTTCACCGTGTTAGCCAGGATGGTCTCAATCTCCTGACCTTGTGATCCTCCCGTCTCGGCCTCCCAAAGTGCTGGGACTACAGGCATGAGCCACTGCGCCCGGCCTCCACCATTGTTCTAATGGGTGCCTGCACTGTATAAGTACTGCAGAGAGTAAATCTAAGGAAGTCAACGACTCACAAGTTGAGGCGAAACTGCCTCCATGCAATTCTTACAGTCTCCCTTAAAAATATGTTCCCACTAAGAGAACAATATTCTAAATCTCATTTTAAATGGCACTATTCAAATAGAGACAAGCCCAGGCTTTAAAAACCTCTAGCTGCATTACGAGCAATTTCCCAAATTTTCAGGACCAGAAATACTTGCAGGCAGCTGAACAATTCCCGCATTCCCTCAGCCTGTGCAGTAAACTTTACATATTTGCGAAGCACACTCTTGTCAGGTCTTATGCAGGCAGCTTTTCAAAGCCTGAGTGTTCCCAGATCAAATTGAGCAGGTGGTTAAATATTCAAGGTTATGCGTGGGACAAAGTTTAATGTAATTCATGGAATAATGGAGTGAACATGAAGGAAAAACACAACATTTTATTTCTTTTGTCACCTTACTCCCATTTAACATTCTGAAGAAGCACCAGCTTTTTTCTTTAATTATACGTTATGCCTATTTTGATGTGATATCCTTTTAATGTCTGTTTGACTGGACAGAGGATAATTTAATTCTAAAATATGAAATATTTCCACCACTATGGTAAGCAATACCAGCTGGTGGAAGCTTCCTTGTAAGTTCAAACAAAAACACTTTAACTCAGCAAAGATGCCTCCTTTTTTTTACAGTTCAATCATGCCAAATTTAGAAATATTTTATTTGAGTAAGCATCTGGAATATAGTTCATCAAACAGTCAACAGATTTCATGCATATATGCATTAAATGTTCATACACCTTTCCAGAGGATGCTACTAAGTGATAAACAGGAAGAGGTAGAGTGAGTCTATTAAATAAAAAACTTGGTACAGTATATCTGAGCTTTACCTTTTAAAATTATTTTTGAGAATATTTTTTTCTTGTTCCTTCAAAATATTTTCTGTTTGATCATAGCTATATACAAAATTCTGCTAACATTATTTCCACAGTAACTCATGCTTCAATTAATACCCCTTATTTTAAACTATACCTTGTTCCACAGGGGAATATAATTTCATCTTTCAAAATGCAGCTTGATAGTATGGTATGTAGTGGGAGAATTACATATTACCCCATCTCCACTTTTTCTTTTTCGGGTTAATAACGCAAACCTTCTTGTTCTAGATGATGAGTCCCTTCTTACAATACTTTCTCATGTACAGTCTTTGTTTATCTGCTAAACTAAATACTGTGAGGCTGCAGATCTGACTGGCTTCCTGCTCCATGCCCAAACGCTACGAAAGATCCTAGTATTTTTTGAACTTCTGAATGAAATAACTGAATAAATAAAAGACAAATTATGCTTGGATAAGTGATGATATATTAGTATTAGGAATAGGAAAAGATGAGACCAAGAGGGTTTCTGGAAGATAGATAATAGTACGTGGTAGAAGGATGAAGAAATACTGACTGTACAGGGCTTGGAGGTAAAGTAGGAATAAATCAAAATGCACAGGAAAATGGCAATCATGACAAAATAAATCATGGTACAAATATTTAATTTTAGAAAATGTTAATTTAAAATTAGCTTTCTTATTAGACATGCGTTTTCTCATCGTATTATAGAGAGTTATATCAACATTAAAATAATCTATATTTACTTTGGATATGAAACAAATTCATGTGATAGTGGTATGGAAGCATTTATTTAGATGTTATTTGGTAACCAAAACCTTCTAATCCCACCCTCAGTCTAGACACTAAGAACTAAAATCATACCTTACTGCCTACATTAACCTGACTTTGCGCTGTTCCTCTGTCCTTGTTAGTGTTCCTTCAATATTCCTCTGTCTTCATAAGCATGATTTATTCTTTCAAAAATACCCTGCCAAGGCAGAGGTTTTGACTGTTCATTATAGAGACTTCCTGAAACACCCACCTACTCTTCAGTGAAACATCAGCCGGCAGTTTTTCCTTAAGATTCTTTGCTCCTCTTGCCTTAAACTCCCACCTTGCTCTCTCTACCAATCCTGAACTGCTATGGCATGGTCTTTAACCCATCCTAGTCCAGTTCTTACTTCGAAAGACCCACCTTAAATCAAACATCCAATTCTCAATAAATTCTGACCTTATATTCCCCAGTCCAAGACACTAACTTTTGCAAGGTTCTCTGTTCTCTCTCAGTGCAATAATCAAAACACTCATCTTTGTCTTATCTTCTTATCAACAGTTTGTGTTGGCAATATCTGCAGAGTAAGTTTTTGACATGTTCAATCTATGCTTTATATTCACAATTAACTTTTGTTAGTAAAAAAAAAAGTGAAGTAAACTAAATGTAGTAATTCTCAAAATAGAATAGGAACAATTCTTTCTCCCACTGTAATGCCAAATGAAAGTATAGATTGATAGGGAAGACAGAAAGAGAGAAATAGGTATCAAAAGTAAAGCAAAACAAAGCAAAAACTTAGCTTTAGAAATAAATGTCTAGGATAAACATCGATGAACAATAATACCCTGAAATTGGCAGTATCTGTATTTAACCTTCCAATTCCAGTTTTACTGAGGTTCACATATAAACACATGAAGAAACAGAAGAGATTAGAGTATGTAAGAAATGCCACTTTAAGGAAAAAGACAATTCAATTTCATTTAACTCTTTTATCTATGGTTAAACCTCTGAAAGTTAAACCTTAATAAATGAGGAAAGGCTGAGTGAACAGAAAACAATCTCTGGACTCTTACCAGAGCAATTGAGATCTCTGAATAGGAGATAAAAGATGTCATTTAGAGGAGGGGAGGTAATGATTGCATTGAGAATGTCTTGATAAAGATTTTCAGAACAGAGGCCATACTAGGAAACTCTGAATATACAGGGTTATACAGAAAATTATGGTTATGAGAAAGTATACTGAATGACTTTTGTTTTCATACTACTCGTATGTAAGCAATAGCTCAAGCTATTTTTCTTTGTATTCATTGTATTTGAATCAAATTCATTGATGAAATACAAGACCATATGAAAAAATAAGAAATTATTTTATGAATATATACAATTATAATATTTTAGAAAAAACAATATTTTAAAATTTGATTAATATATTCTCTCTTAAGTAGGGTTAAGAGCTTCTCATGAATTTTTGTGTTAAGATTGTATCAATTTTCAAGTTTTCAGGTAAAACTCTCACATTTTAATTGATTGCCTAATTCTAACTCAGTTTGTTAGGATCTAGACATTTCACAGCTCTCATTGTCATACAAATTAGATGATACACTTGACCAGCGATCCCAAAAGCAGATGGACACTGTGCATTTTGTTTGTCTATCAATTTTGTTAGGTCATTGTTTTTCTAAAACATTTCTTGAAGATTTTTTTAAAGATAATTTTTAGAAAGGAACTTTACTACTAAAAGGTGATAGCCCAAGGGACTTACATAAATTTTCTTGTGATAAAATGTGATGGCTGCTTTTATGTGTAACTTGACTGAGCCATGGGGTACCCAGATATCTAGTCAATGGTCAAACATTATTCTTAGTGTTTCTGTAAAGGGGTTTGGGGATAAGATTAACATTTAAGTTGCTACACTGATGAGGAAGCTCACCTTTCAGAATGTGGGTGAGCCTCGTCTAATCATTTGACAGCCTTAAAAGAACGTAAGCATGGCCTTTCCTAGAGTAAGAGATAATTCTTCCCACCTGAGAGCCTTCAAATTGACACTTCAGCAGCTTTGCAATTGGCTGAGGATTACAGCAAAACACACTGCACATTTGGTGACAACATGAGACACTGGGAGGAGATAGTAGGATGTAGGATAAAATAAACGTCTTGGGAGATACTGAAAGATGGCAAAAATTTAATAAAATAGGCAGATCACTTGAGGTTCAGGAGTTCAAGGCCAGCCTGGTTATGGTAGCGAAAACCTGTCTCTACTAAAAATTCACAAAATTAGCCAGGCGTGGTGGTGGGAGCCTATAGTTTCAGCTACTCAGGAGGCTGAGGCAGGAGAATGGCATGAACCCGGGAGGCGGAACTTGCAGTGACCTGAGGTCACACCACTGCACTCCAGTCTGGGTGACAGAGCGAGACTCTGTCTTAAAAAAAAAAAAAAAAAATGAGGCGAGTGTGGTGGCTCACTCCTGTAATCTCAGCCACTCTGCGGGCTGAGGCAGGAGAATCGCTTCAACTTGAGAAGCAGAAGTTGCGGTGAGTGGAAATCTCCCCACTGCACTCCAACCTAGGTGACAGAGTAAGACTCCCTCTCAAAAATAAAAATAATAAAAAATTATATTATATATATATATGAAACTTGAGCTTGAGAGTTTGAACAAATATGCTCCTTACTTTCTTCTGAAAATTGGTTATATTCAATGAGTTCACTTGAATAGATATTAAAAAGTACAATATTGTCCTTAAAAATATATATACTTGATCACTTTTTTATTTGAGTTTGCTCCTCTTCATTTCTCAATGCCATTTAAACAAAGAGTATGCCCCCAGCCTTTTGATCATTGCTATTAAACATAATTTATTATTATTATTTTTTTTTGAGATGGGAGTTTCACTCTGTTGCCCAGGCTGGAGTGCAAAGGCGCTCTGCCCCTTGGGTTTAAGTGATTCTCCTGTCTCAGCCTCCAGAGTAGCTGGGATCACAGGCGTGCACCACCACACCTGGCTAATTTTTGTATTTTTAGTAGAGATGGGTTTCACCATGTTGTCCAGGCTCGTCTTGAACTCCTGACCTCAAGTGATCCGCCCGCTTCGGCCTGCAATTCTTTAATAAGTAAAAAACACTAAAATCTACCACTAGTTTATATACTAAATGCATCAAGCTTTTTTCACATTTTTATTTGTTATGCTTTAATGCATACACCGTATAAACAATGTGAATCCAGTTTTAAGCAATTTCTCCCTAAAGGTAAAATATTAACACTATCTAAATTCAAATTTAGTTCATTTGGGTAGTAACTGTAATATCCCCACACCTGATATTGGCAGGAGTTAGAAGAAAAAAATACATTTTGTATTTTTATGTAAATTTTTACAGTTTTGAAGATGTTTAAGAGAATTTGGGTCTGCATTTTTAAAATTTCCCAATATTAACTCTTTTCCCACTGATAGATCACAAACATCAATGTGTATGTGCTTTCTTTTTCTGAAATTAAATGCCTTTTCTCAATAATAATATTTTTATTCAAAAGCAGGGTTTGTGAAAATTCTCATTATCAACAATAGAACAAAATACTAGTGAATTTCATCTGAATAATCATCTTAATGCATCTGATCACATGCGCTATTAGAGATTTCTTTGAAAAATATGTGTGTTTGTATATTGCCTGAGGTGGATACAAACAAAGAAAAAAAAGTATTTCATGCTATAAGTATTGTCTCCTCATCCTGTGAAAAATTTCAAAGTAACACTGTGGTAGATCTATTTCTCTACTTCATTTTCTATAGGAAGTTATTTAAAACAAATTCAAACAACGGTGTGAAATTTTCATGGCAACTTATCATGGATACTAAGACAGTTTTAATAAAGAGTTCAATGCCTTAATTTAAGTGTTGATTTAAATTATAGCTGCATTTCCTTTGAACACAATTTGGGTTTTCCATAGCTGGCTGAATAGCTTCTCTATGACTGATGTTATGAATACTTATTTTCCAAGCATTTCTATTATAAAGTCATGTCAAGCTTACAGAAAAGTTTTAAGACCAGTAGAAAAAACTCTTATATGCTCTTAAGTCAGATTCCCCAATTGTGGACGTTTTACGTTATTTGCCTTACAATTTTCTCTCTGAAGATAAATGTATGTATACTGTTGTTGTCTCTGAACAACTGGAGATTAAGTTACAGACATGATGCTCCAACTACCTACAGTGAATATTTGTCACACACACAAAAAATGATCTTGTAGATGACCAAATTACGACCATAAAATCAGAATATTGACATTTATACTTAATCTCATTCAAAGACAAATTTAAGTTCTTCCAATTGTCCAATAATTTCCTTTACAGCAAAAAGAACCAACCCAATTATGCCTTGCATTTAGTTGTCACGCCTCCTATGTTTCCTTCAATACCAAACAGCTCATCAGTTTTTCCTTGACTTTCATGACACTGGCATTTTTTAAATTCTTAAGGACTAGTAATTTTGTGGAAAGTTCCTCAATTTTGGTTTGTTGGGTGTTTCCACATGATGAATTCAGGTTAAGAATTTTGGACAGGAATACAACAGAAGTCATTTTATATTCTCATTGCATCTGGTGTTGCATGATTTTGATTGTTCCTACTACTGGACATGATAACTTGGATCATTTAAAAATGATTCCTTTTTTTGTTTTTGTTTTTATTTTTAATTTCCATTTTTATTTTTGATTCAGGGCATTTTCTTTCTTTTTCTTTCTTTTCTTTTCTTTTCTTTTTTTTCTGGAGACAGTCTCACTCTGTCACCCAGGTTGGACTGCAAGGGTATGATCACAGCTCACTGCAGCCTCTGCCTCCAGGGTTCAAGCAATTCTCCTGCCTCAGCTCCCTCAGTAGCTGGGATTACGGGTGCACACCACCATGCTCAGCTAATTTTTGTATTTTTAGTAGAGACGAGACTTTGCACGTTGTCCAGGCTGCTCTCAAACTCCTGACCTCAGGTGATCTACTCGCCTCAGCCTCCCAAAGGGCTGGATTATGGCGTGAGCCCAGTTATCTTCAGAGATATTTCTGACAAATTACATCATGCTTGATACATATGAACTATCATATATATCAGATACTGTTAGATTGCTAAAATGGGAAGAAAGTGTTCCTGAAGAGGTGAACTTAAAAATAACTAGATCTATCCCTAGCCCTCCCAGGTTCTTAGGTTATCTTTGCTGAGAAAATTATATATAATTATGACTTTCTTATCTAAAGGAATGACTAAACCAATAATAACAATTCATTGTTCAACAAATGACTCAATCTACCTATGGAATGTAGATTCAAATGCAGATTAGCACATTCAAAAATAATTAATTTTTTATAAAGTTACCAGTGCAAATATCAAAGAATGAACGTGTTTTTTGCTAATGTAATATACATTTTATAATTGACATTTTACTTAAAAAAAATAGAGATGATGTTTGGCTATGAACTGTCATGCTCAGTCTCATACACGTCACTTCATTCTGATTGGTCTTATAATTTGGAAAGCCTTCCATTGCCCACTTCATTTATCTTAACCAAAGCCCCAGTTAAGCCCATCTCTACTACAGAAACCTCTCTGGTCTTTAATCTTAAAAATAAATAATACTCTCTGCTTTGGTTTGTTTGACTATCCATATCATTATTATTTATTTACTTATTTATTTTGAGACAGTGTCTCACTCTGTCGCTGGGCTGGAGTGCAGTGGTGCGATCTTGGCTCACTGCAACCTCTGCTCCCCAAGTTCAAGCGATTCTCCTGCCTTAGCCTCCCAAGTACCTGGGACTACAGGTGCCTGCCACCACGCCTGGCAATTTTTTTTTTTTTTTTTTTTTTTTTTTTGCATTTTTAGTAGAAACGGGGTTTCACCGCGTTAGCCAGGATGGTCTCGATCTCCTGACCTCGTGATCTGCCTGCCTCGGCCTCTCAAAGTGTTGGGATTACAGGCATGAGCCCGGCCCATACAATTATTTTAACGCTTAATTATGTACTATTTCAATATCTCTCATATACTTTTCTTTTACTGTTATATAACTCCTAGTTTAACCGTGCCTTGCCTCTTTAGATTTTTATTTTCTTATGGGCAAAAATTCTATAAAAATGCTTCATGCACTTTGCAGTATCTAAAGAAGAGATGAACACACAGTGCATTCTCAGTAAATATGTATTGGATGTAATTAAATGAAACATTGAAAAGGAGAAAAGTTATGAGAGTGAAGTAGATATAAAAACAAGAGAACTCAAGTAAATCAAGAGCACTGTAAAACGTTCAGCTCCAGCCTGGCTTCCTCTCTGAAGTTTTCCCCTGTGGCTCAGGCATTCAGCAATCTTTCTCTTCCATGAACTCCGTTAGTAGACACTATCGACCCAACAAAATTGAGCATTGGCTTGTGTTTCTTACACTATTCAAATCTAGTTTTCTTTTTAGTCTGCAATTCCTAGCATGAATCTGAAGCAGAATAGAAACCAAGAACGCTGATTGGTTGGATGAATGATTTATTTGCTCCATTGTATGGAAGATTTAGTAATTGATTTCAAAGGGTGAAATGAGGTAAAGAAAATTCTTACATTAATCCCATTTATAAAAATGCTGTAAAGCTATGGTATTCAGTGATACGTTTGAGGGAAAAATCATAGAAAGTACAAAGAGAATCTAGAATGGGAATTAAGAGAGAGATATTTGGATCCAAGGTTATCTGGGATTCTATTCCAGCTCTATAAATTTGAAAATTTTGCTTAACATCCTTGTGGCTCAGTGCTTTTAGATAAAATATGTTGATATATTAGTGTGTATCCTAAGGGTTGCTGTGAGGATAAAATGAATTATTGTGTACCATCATGTACAGGTTTTCTCAATGTTGCCACAGTTGGCATAATTAATTCTCGTAGGAGGCTGTGCTGTACATCGTACAATGTGTAACAGAATCCTTGCACCCTACTCACTAGATGTCAGTAGCATTACCAATTCCAGCATGAGAATGAAAAATGTTTCCAGACATTGCCAAAAGTCTCCTGAAGGTAAAATCACCCCTAGTTGACAATGACTGGTCTAGACCTTACAATCTCTTATGGAAAAAAGCAAAACTCATCTATTAGACATGAATACTAATTTAAGACCTGAACATTGGAAATTCTATAATGTGAAGTTCACTTGGTAGCATATAATCTCATAATAAGGAATGGTTTTTTTCTTTTTAGTAGGAAAGTGGTGATACCATTGGAAAACTCCACAATCACATTCAATTTAGTAAGTGTTTACTTAGTCATTCCAGGAGTGTAGAAAATGTAAGTTCTAACCATATGGAGTGCTGTTTATATATAAGGTGATGTATAAGTTAAAATACTGCCTACTTAACCAAGAAAAAAATGTTATAGGAAGATAATTAATAAAGAGAGAAAAATAGGTAGTAATGTAGGCATTTGTTAATGGGGCAAGTGTTATCCTAACTCACTGATTATCAACAGGATATTTTCACGAAGTAGAGGAGAGCTAGGATAACTGCTTTTGCAGTTAGATAGGATCATTTTAAATAAAATAGTGAAGTTGAAGGAAGAATGGCCAATGGTAGGGTTGAGAAACACAACTAAGAACTGACTAGGGCTTGACTGATTAAAGAAGGAGAGAAGTAATTCTGTATAAGAAATAATTTCTAATCCTAGCTAAAGATTTCTTTGTTTTTCCCCACAAACATTTACAGGTATGACTCTCTTCTTGCTTGGGTTAAAAATCTTCATGACAATATTTCATGTATAATTGAGTATGATATAAATCCATAACTACTCTTTCTTCTTTGCTTTCTATTTTGTAAGATTTGATATTAAAAATTCAGATAACTCTTCTGAAAAGGAGAAAAAAACTAATTTTAAAGCAGAGGCCTGCTCAAATACAATGAAGGTCAAAGATCTTATCCAATACTCTTCTATCCTCTTTGATCTCACAAAGCATGCAGAGAAACAGTTAGTACTTTATGAAGAACAAGGATTATTCCTTACATGCATTTTGTTTGTCAGGCTTGTGCCATGTAAGATTTTCTAATTCTGTCTTCATTGTCTCTAATCTATTATCTGCCCAATTAATAAATTATTGATTAAATAATAAATTGAAATTCTGTATAAATCTTTTTAACAAATGAAGTAATCAAAATATTTTATATAATTCCATATTTTTACAAGTAATTTTCCTACTAAATGGTAAAATTTGCCTTTTCCACTGTGAGCACTGAATGTTTTTACTACTTCAAAATGAATGCATTTTTGCTAATGACCAGCGATGATGAGCATTTTTTCATATGTCTGTTGGCTGCATAAATGTCTTCTTTTGAGAAGTGTCTGTTCATAACCTTTGCCCATTTTTTGATGGGGTTTTTTGCGTTTTTCTTGTAAATGTTTTAAATATCTTTTTAGATTCCAGATATTAGCCCTTTGTCAGATGGATGGATTGCAAAAATTTTCTCCCATTCTGTAGGTTGCTTGTTCACTCTGATGATAGTTTCTTTTGCTGTTCAGAAGCTCTTTAGTTTAGTTAGATCTCATCTGTTGCCATTGCTTTTGGTGTTTTAGACATGTAATATTTGCCCCTGCCATGTCCTGAATGGTATTGCCCATTTTTTCCCCCCAGGGAATAAAATATCTTCTTTAGAAATTAAGTATGGGGTTCAAGTCTCAACATATATCTTCAGTTCCTAGCCCAGCAAGTGATATACAATAAATTATATAATGCTGATTTATTGAACGAATGAATAAATCTTTATTTTAACTTCCATATTTATCTTGTCTTTTGAAGTCATTGCACTCTAGCTTTTTCGTTTTGTTTTGTTTTGTTTCTGACTTTGAAGTTCTGGGATTCACATGCAGAACGTGCAGGTTTGTTTCATAGGTATACCTGTGCCATGGTGGTTTGCCGCACTCAGTTTCATTTTTAAGCTAATCATATGCAAGACATGGTTCACGCTGATTTCTTATTTTACATATTATATATATGATCTATATGACTCATTTTAACTGGGATTTTCCAAGTTCTTTGCCAGAAGCTTGAGTGACATAGGTAAGCAAAACAGATGTTGCCCTGACCATTTTCAGTTTACCATGTAGTGTCTTGTAAAAGAGACTCTATTTGGATAACAAAACATTCTATTTTCATGAATTTTTATACTTATCAAGTTTAACAATATCATTTAATTTTTAAATGCATTTCATTTCCTTCTTATTTCTCTCTTCAGTTCAATACCATGATATAAAAATCTGTCTAATGATATAAGAAACTAGAACAATTTCAGATTCTTAATTATCAGTTTAAACAAATTTGCTTAGTGTTTTTTATATTCCGTATGCTTGATTTATTTATCACTTTCTTGGCAAACTTAAAAAAGAGGACAAGAGAGAAAAAATTGGAGTAAGAGAAAAAAGCTTGAAAAATAAATATTAATTCATAGTTGAGGGAGGCCTGAGACCTGTAACACAGTGACTAAGATTTTAGTATTATAAAAATGTAAATATTAGACTTCTAATAAAATGCTCGACCTTTATGCTTTTAACTACAGATAATTGTGGATGGAGGGAGTGTTTGAAGAGTATACATAGGATGAAGTTCAAAGTTTCATCAGTAGCAACAAGTAAAACAATAATTTCCAAGTATAATGAAGATTATTCTTCAGAGATCTCATAAATTCATCATCTTAAAAATACTTATTTTTTAAAAAGTTTATGGATGAGTTTTTAAGCAAGAATAAACATGTAAATTGACAACATTTCCAAGGCTGCCAGCAGTTCTTTTAAAGATGTAAAACCTAAATATTCTATTCAATTTTACCACGTGTAAAGGTGATCAGAAAATCTAATTCTCTTTTCAATACACTGAACTAAAAAGCCTAGAAAAATCACTGTATATACATTCAAAATATACAGCAAAGACATAAGCGCTAATTGATAGAAACATGTTTTCAATATATACATACATATATATCAATATCTGTACATAGGTATTTATAATGCACATATATATGTATCTATAATGTATGTATATATGTACACACACAAATGAAGACTAGTTATATTGAATTAGCACTTAATCTATAAGCAACTACAAGAAAAGACAAATGTTCTTTAAAATCCCTAAAATTTCTTCATGAGGAAATTTCAGAGAACAGTATGTGCTCGTAAAATTTCCTGTCAAACATCACATGGCAGAGGCTTTAAATTTTAGTGGTTTTATTTCTTTATAAAGAGTTGTAGCCAAATCAATTTTATTATTGAAAATTCAATATTTCCTAAGCTATATTCATAGAGTTATATGAAATGCTTTTTTAAGTATGCAATGCTAAGGTGTACTTTTTCAGATTATTTTTATCCTATGATTCAAATCAATGTCTCTGCTGACTCATTGGTAGGAAAATATTCACATACTTTTCATATATTCAGTTATTTTGACTTCTCTGTAGAAAAACAAGAAAATACATTGTATTTTCTGAGTAACAAGCACTAAATAGCATGTCATTTTTTCCTTAATAGGGACACTTATTAATCTTACATCTTATGGGTATATTTTAGATTATAATAGTAAAATGATTTAAAATATTAAGATAAATCTTAGAAATTAAAGAGTTTGCAAGGATGTTTTGTCTATTGGACAAATATTTAGTGAGCATCTAAGAAACACTGGTTATACAGCTTTCAGTATATTTTTTTCTATACCATTACTGCTTTAGAACAATGGGACCCAGAATTTCCATCATAGAAATAATGATCCTAAACTTTTGTTAATCTTGACTTTCAGTTAATTTCCTAGTAGTAGTTAGTATGGCCTACTGATACCAAGTCAATAAAGGTATTTTGGAAACTCGATCATTCACACAAAATTAACCAAGTGACTTGGGAGAATGCCTCGAGGTTAATGCCTGCAGTACCTGAAGAAAAGATGAGAAAAATAGAAAGAAAAAATAAATAAAAGGAAAAAAGAAAGACAAAAGGAAGGACAAGAAGCAAAGTGCACAGAAAAACAGTGATATAATGATTGACATAAAGTTTCTTTCTTTGGGAGACCAAGAGAAACCATTATTGAGGAATGATTCTATAAACTAGAGAAAGTAAAAAAAGAGAAAAACTCCTGTTTTAATTAATATGTGTTATATCAAATCACACTTGTTCTTTTGGAGGTATATTCTTTCAATACTTTGTGCTTTAACATATAGTTTGTCTTTTGCTAGGTTCTTAGGGATACTTTTATTATTTAAACACACTGGGATAATTTACCTGCAGTAGTTTTTAAAAATTCAAATAATAATATTTGACTTCTGGTGCATATTTACTATTTGCCAGAAATAATGAAAATTACTTTTCACCTATTTTAAAAATGGGTTTATTATCTCTGTTTTACAAATCAAAGAATCAAGCCTCAGAGAATTAGAGTTAAATACTTTTCACAGTCTTGTCACCATATCATAAAGTTAGCCTATCACACTTAACCTTTTCAGAGTAGGACAGAACAATTTTAAATTATCTCAGTATGGAAAATTCTGCATGGTCTCAATCTAGCTTTGTTAAGTAGAAACGAGTCTTTAGGATACATTATTTAAAACTTAAACATCCACTTTTGCTAACTTTCTGGTTCAGGAGATCTAGGTATAAGAAAAAAAAAAAAAAGTGTGATCTACACCCAAGTAGATGCCTTTATACTACTCAAGTAACTGAAATTTTACTGTGATTCCTGTATAATCTAGAGCCAAAATTTGGCGACTTTTATTGTCACAGTTATTGTTCTTTGTGGACACTTGTTGTTCAGTGAAAAGAAAACAGATGTTAGGAATCAGAAAAACAAGTTTTTGTTCAAATTTTGTCACTTCTTAGCTCATGACTTTGGGAAATAATCTATATGAAGATGTAAGAAATTAACAATTATTAAGAAGCTCCTATATAAGAAAAATACTCCCTACCTCACAGGGTTTTTACTGACTTCAAGAAAATATTCTATCAAAAAGTTATTGCAATATTATGCACTGTAAGTTGCTATAATGATGGTGATAAGGATAATTATTTTTATTACTATATTACTGGCTTCTCGGGGCTATTGCACAGATTACTTTCTATGAAGATTGTGTCCCGCGAACATAATGGTAAAAAAAAAAAAAAAAAAAAAATATGTACTCTTAGAAATCTATCTAGATAAAGGTGGATTGGATTAAGCAGTTATTAAAAGTATTTTCACTAAACAGATGACAATTGACATGTATTTAATAAATACCATTTTTTGTGTGTACCAAGTGCTAGACTCCGCCTGTGACATGGGACACACAAGTTTAATGCAGAAAAGGCTTATATGGACCCAGCTGATGAGGCGTGCGGTTCCTGGAGGCACGCACATCTTCTATGCAAGTCACTCCTCTACTATACTCAATCAATTAATTCAGTCTGATAAGGTATGTTAATATCACTTTAGAGTACACCGGCATCTGTTAATAGATCTTTCCAGATATTTGGCATATGCAGAGGTGCTGATGGAGGCAGTGATGCTTAAGGCAGTATTTTGAATGACTGGAACAAAATGCAATATGTTTCAAACACTGTAAATGTCTCCCTACAGTATAAAGTCTAGATACTAATATGGAAATCATTCTAAGAGATTAAAATATATGAGAGTATATGAATGTCATCACACTATTTATGAATAGAACCTATAAGACAAAGAAATCTTGATAGGAGGAAACTTGTGAAGATGGAGAAAATGAAAATTTTATACTAAACAAATACTCACTTGGCCTGCCCGTCTGCATACCCAAAATCCAGGCTTAGTTTTGGGGTGTTTATATATTTTGTAGAAAAAATGGGCCAAAATACTTAGATCTTATCCCATTTGCCTCATTTACACTGAGGCTAGACTGTCAAAGTGGCGAATAGTATTTAGAACGAGAGCTTGATTTAGTTTACTTGCTAAGTCCCAGTGAAAGAATACAGCAGGTTCACTTGAGGGCAGAAATCCTATGATAAACGGTTATTCGAAAGCCAGAAAGGGTAACTAGGTTATGCCCTTCAGTCCCTAGGCTGTTGATTTTTGTCCCAATTACACACAATATAAAGAAATATTTGTTTCCATGTTTTTCTATACCACCAGTTTACAATGATACATGTGACTTGGCTCACAAAGCTGTCCCTTGAGACAGTTAATATATTTAGAGAAATATGAGAAATTACGAACTTTCTTTTTGCCCCTCATTAAAATTCGATTTAAATGATATCATTTGTACTGTGCTACACATCAGAATTTAGATAAATCATCACACTAAAATAGGAATGTTTGGTTCAGTCTGAGTTTAAAGATGCTACAGTTTAACATATTTTAGGAGTGTTGTGAGACAAGGAGCTTTAAAACCAATTATTATTGGCCAGCATAGGGTTGGTGATGAGATGGCAGACAGAAGGCCAAAATATTGTTTTCCCTTAAACAGTCAACTTTGTTAATGAACTGTGTGTATATATATATGTGTGTGTGTGTGTGTGTGTGTGTGTGTATATATATGAACTATATAGAGAGAGTTCATTTTCACTATTTATTAACTTTGTTATTAACTTTGTTTATTTAGTGACTACCCCTCTTGTTATGTTCTAGATGTTTTTATTGGTTTTAAGAAAAATTATATCTTTAAAATGGAAAGAAATGATTGAGAGCTCTAAATGTTTCATATATGAAATTTCCATTTTTAACTCTCTGAAGGAAAAACATGAAAATTTTATATTGACCCTGTAGTAACATAAAATTCTGCCTTCTCATAGTATTTACTTGCTGAACAAAATATTGCTGATATTACTTGCTTTATATAATAATTTCTAGTTGACTGTTAGTCCAAATTGATAGTTGACAACATAAATCTTACATTTCACAAAAAATATAGTTTTCTTCAGCTTTGTTGTTATAATTTTGAATCACTCTTTATGAAAAACTGTAAAAAGTAAACATTAGCTATCATTTTGCCATTGAGCTTTATGTAAACAATTTGATTCAATGGTCTGAAGTATAAATTATTACACAAATAACTTTTCCTATTCTTGTTGATTTAAAAAGGGCTAATTATAATTTAACTGGCCTAAAACAAATAAAATTATTGCAACCTATTATTACAGTGTTTGTTAATATCCACAAGAAAAACTGCTTTTATTTCAGTTAAATTCAGAAAAATATCAAGAGATGGGATTGAAAGGTAGGTTGAAGCAAATTTCTAAAAATCATGGGGTTTCCACTTGGCAATGAGGAGATTCTCAAAGCTATAAGGCGGGGCAGTAACAATAGTTCAGAAGGAAATGTTTATGGGCCTAAAGTAAAAACAGTGATGTCAAAGATAAGAGGTGATAAAACAATGTTCAGAAACTGGAAGCTACGAAATTGGGTACCAGATATATTATGGGCAATGGGTTCACAGTGAGTGACAAGGACCAATATGTTCACGGTTTCTTTCAGTTTAGAGGATGAGTGCATATCGACCCCACTCAAAAAGCAATGAATACAATCAGAGAGAACAGGCTGCCTTTGTATGGTTTTATGACTGTTTGCTTATTCTTGCACTGCCTAGGGCAAGAGAAAATAATGAATTCTGCATGGACAAATAGACTCTGAGACACCCATACTGCCTCCAAAGACATGTAGCAGATAGTTGGGTAAGTTAGTAAACCATTCATGAATTAGATCTTGACAGAAATTATAGATTATGGCAGACATGTGAATAGACAATCATTTCACAGAAGAAGCTGATTATTAAAAACAAATAAAAAGGCAGAGGCTATAAACTTTGTTATATCATTTTCAAACATTCAGTTAGAGAAAAACCAGTAATACATTGTATATTTCAACATAGCTAGAAGGGAGGATTTTGAATGACCTCAACAAAAAAAAGTGATAAATGTTTAAGATGATGAATATGCTAATAACTCCAATTTGTTCATTACACATTGCACATGTGCACTGACACATAACACTGTACCCTATAAATATGTACAATTATTATGAGTCAATTAAAAATAAATGCAAAAAAGAAAAATTTGACCCTTGACAGGAAGAGAATAGAGAGGTCTGGTTAGTATCAAGGAAGAGGAAGAGTTAAAATCAAAGAAGTTGTTTATTGGAGTCAAGTGTAAAATGCTACCCTGATATAAAGTCGGAGGCCACTAATTTTAGAAATTTGTAGGGAACTGATGTTTTATAACAACTTTTATTTTTGTCTGTTCTGGTGGGGAACGGAAGCTAGGTTACAGAGGGTTGAGACATCAATAGAAAATAAATGTATCAAAATAAGTTAGAAATTATAAAATATTTTGCTTTTTGAGAGGACAATTTGTTCTCAAGAAGACCGAACATGTTTGGAGCATTTTATTTATTTAGTATCTTTTTTTAGGTATATCTTCACTACCTAGAAATATTTTAATATGATTGTTTTCCTTTTTTTCCTATTTTGAACTAGTTTGCTTTCCTTTCACCTTGTAATTTATTTATTTATTTATGTTATGTTATTTTATTTTTTTTTGTGAGACAGAGTCTCACTCTGTCGCCCAGGCTGGAGTGCAGTGGCCGGATCTCAGCTCATGGCAAGCTCCGCCTCCCGGGTTTACGCCATTCTCCTGCCTCAGCCTCCCAAGTAGCTCGGACTACAGGCGCCCGCCACCTCGCCCAGCTAGGTTTTTTTTTTTTTTTTTGTATTTTTTTTTTAGTAGAGACAGGGTTTCACCGTGTTAGCCAGGATGGTCTCGATCTCCTGACCTCGTGATCCGCCCGTCTCGGCCTCCCAAAGTGCTGGGATTACAGGCTTGAGCCACACCGCGCCCGGCCCTCACTTTGTAATTTAATAGCCCTATTTTTATTAAATTTTGAAAATACAAATTACTAAATTACAAAGAGAATCTATTTCTGGGGTCTACTTTCATATTATTTTTTCCACTCTCAATATAAAAACTACATAATGATTGAGAAACTGCAGCCTCTAATAGCTTCTTCATGCTTTATTTTTAATTTAGCCTCAGTATTTAAGAAGAAACTACAGGAGTCAGTAATTAAAATTCAAGAAAATTGAAATATTATAAGTTTGAATACTTAGAGAATCCAAGATTTAGGACCTTCTGAGAGCATTTTTGTTAACATTTGAAAAGGTTTTTGTAATCTTTAACAGATCACAAAATTTAGCTAAGTTTTAGTCATATTTTGCTGAGGGATCCATGTAAAATAATTGCTTAAGGTCAAGTTGATGGCCCATTAATATATGTGTGTACTATCAGTCATAGTTGAACACTGATTAATCATCATATAATTAAGTTGACCAGATGCACTATTACACTCTGATACAAACATGTTGTTGAAATAATTCTTGTTGTGCCTTTCCCCTGAGCTGGCGATGGCTGTCTTAAAACTATCCTGCAGTAAATGTCCCCCACTGAAGTCAACTTAAATTATTCTGAAGTCCATATGTCATTTTTTAGATGTAAGCCTGAGACATCATTAGCACTAACGATGTGAGGCTGCTTTTTGTTGATACCTATTGCTATTTAATGACCCATCTACCTCAGGCAGTTTTGATAACTTGAGAAAATGATAGAAAATCATCCAGCATTTGCTCCAGGAGAGATTTGATTACAAGTTGTTGACTAAGCAAGCCTACATAAAAGGTTTCCTGCAATAGTAGCAGAAAAGATGGAAAACTCAGGTCTTCAAATTATTTTTATTTGCTTCAAATACAAATATTTGATATTAATTCAGTAATAGTTAATATACACTTATTTCAGTTCATTTATATTTAAGGGAAATAAAGGTCAAATTTTATTGCTTAGATTTTTTTTTTTTTTTTTTTTTTTTTTTACTAAAAAACATTATTTTACTCATATACTTATAAGGAAGTGAATTGTACATGGTAAGATTTTCTGGCTAAGAAAGTGAATCAAGTCTGGCCAGAATTACGTGGAGTCCCTCAATATAACAACAGGAAAATTAGTATTTGTCACACATTACTATCTCTTCTCAACTTACTTTGAAATATAATAGCCTTTTATGCATTAATGATAAACCTCTATAAAATGATGTTCTTAATGAGATGTATTGACCCAATCATCTGCTTGAATGTGAGCTTCTAATCTGGGTCTCCAATGTTGGAAGGCCATGTGAAAACCATTTTAAATAGCAATTGCAAAACTGCAGCAAGAGCAGAAAAACACGCTTCTTTAATAACAAAAATTATTTAAAATTATTAACCTAATTAACATTTTCACCTGGTCTTCATTTAATGTGCAAACAGGCAGTTGATAACAATAATTACTCAACTACAAACTAAGTGGTCAATTAGATACACAATTACCCAATTTGCATGAACAGAAGTGAATTTTATCATTAAAAAGTTGTTTCTAAGCATTTAGATATAACATAGACATAAAATTTAACTTGTAATCAAATTATGTAAACTTTACTTATCTAACTTTTTTTTTTCTAAAATCCTTACCTGGAGGTATTCTATCACCCTCACTATTTACATGGCTCGCTAACATTAAAAACAAGATGTAGATTAATTAGTAATTAAGATTATTACTTTTATATGTATAACTATTACAACATATCATAACCATTCTATTCATTCACACAGTTATCCATTCATCCTTTTATAATTAACACTTTAACAACTGAGTTATTTCTACTGTAAGACACTATTCTGTGTATAATGCAAAGATTAAATCCCACAGGAGCATTAGGCTTAATATCAAGGGTGGAATATATTGTACATACGTGTCTAACGACATAATGAAAAGTGCTAAAAGCCAAAATAACATCAAGGTTAAAGTTTACAAATAACTTCTTGTATACAAAACAAAATTTAAAAAGAATTAAAAATGTTGAATATGTATGGTGGGACCATGAGTATAATCTATTATTAATTCATCTGGTAATTCATACATATTTATCAATAAACTACTGCTGAGCACCATTTTCTTAAGCAATGGGAATTTAAGAAGTCTTGTTCACAGATTTTTGAGTCAAATCCTCAATCCTACTTGCAAACTAGCAGTAGATCTCTTATCTGCCTTTGTTTGACTAGTTAATTTGATTTTTCATAACTTTTATAACACAGAAAACTTAAAATGTATGGAATTTAGCTTAGAAGGACTCCAGAAGACGTATTTTACATGGAATTTTAGCTATTTTGGAAGTGGATTATTCACTTAAGTATACGTATATTTCATTTTTACATAATACAAGGCAAAAATATAACTAAGTCCAACCAACTGACCTAAATTTATAAACTCAGAGTGCATCCTAAGTGAATTTCAGTAATTCTCTCCTGTATTATTTCATTACAAAGGTCAAACCTACAAAGACCCCAGGAAGGAATCTGTGCCATCACTATTTTTGAAGGATCCCTCTGTGTCAGGCTACACACAGGTTTTCTTTTAATAAGCTCTGATCTCCCTAGTATGTTCCTCTAATGTATTATATTTTTAAATTGGAATATTTAATTTCCCCTACATTATAGACTTAAGCTCATTAGACAAGACAAAATATTTATTCTCTTTTGGAAATTTGGAGCCTGTATTTCTCAGGATCCAATAGTAAAAATTCAGCTTGCATCTACTATTCCACTAGTGACTAGTTTTATATCTGTTATTATTTTCTGAGAAAGCAGTCACAGATGTTTAGAACTTTGATCCCTTCTCAGTCTTTGTCTCAACAGACAGAAATTAGCTATAAGTTTAACAGTGTGATCTTCATATAGATTTCTGGCCATTGAAACTTGTATCTGCACTAGAACACTACCATGGAAAGAAACTTAAAAGTATTGATCTTGTGACTGATGTGAGGATACTTATTTTCAATTGATTCCTTAATAATTGTCACTATGGCTTGGGTAGGGTCATATAGTAGGCACTATTTTTAAGAAACTGTCAAAATGTTGGCCTTTTGTACTGCTCTCCTCCACTGCTAAAGGATTTATTTATGTGCAAATGATACTGTAGTACTATTAAAAAAACAAAATAAAAATTGTAATTATAACTGGGTTTTTACACGCTGGGACAATTCTTTAATGACAGCATTTCTGGAAAGAAGAATCACTCACTCCAGTTAAAATGGCTCTTATTCAAAAGACAGGCAATAATGAATGCTGGTGAGGATGTGGAGAAAGGGGAACCCTCATACAGTCTTAGTGGGAATATAAATTAGCACAGACTCTATGAAGAACAGCATGGGGGTTCCTCAGATAACATACTAGGTCTACCATGTCATACAGCATGTCAGTGTTGGGTCTATACCCAAAAAGCTGAAAATCAGTAAACAGAATATTTTCATAACTAAAACTCCTATTCTCAAATACTTCTTTTTCTCTCAAAAAGGCCAATCTAAAAGTGACTATTGTCACTTAGAGATTTTCATGTGCTGTCACAAAATATAGTCATGAGAAAAGCAATACATTTTAAATGCTTTCATTTTAGAATTACTAGTTGTAAATTATAGCTAATAAATCAGGAACCAAAAAACAAATATCACATGTTCTCACTAATATGTGGGAGCTAAAAAAATGAATAAATTGAGATAGAGAGTAGGATGATGGTTAGCAGAGGCTGGAGAGGGTAGTGGTAGTTAGGAATAAAGAAAGGTGGGTTAACGTTTACAAAAATACAGTTAGACAGAAAGAATAAGATCTAGTGTTTGATAGCACAGTAGGGCAACTATGGATAAGAAAAATTTATGGCATATTTTAAAATAATGAAGAGTAGAATTGGAATGAACCTAATACAAATAAACGATAAATGTTTGAGGTGATGGATACCCTAAATTACCCTGATTTGATCATTACAAACTTTATGCATATTTCAAAATATTGCATGTACCCCATAAATACGCACAGCTATTATCCATCCATAAACGTTCTAAATAAAAAAGTGATGATTATTATTTTTGAGACAAGATCTCACTCTGTCATGTAGAATGAAGTGCAATAGTGCTGCCATGGCACACTGCAGCCTCAAACTCACAGGCTCAAGCAATCCTCCCACCTCAGGCTCCTAAGTAGCTGAAACTACAGGTGCACACCATCGTGCCCAGCTGTTTTGTTTGTTTGTTTGTTTGTTTTGTTTTTGGAGAGATGGAGTCTCCCTATGTTACCCAGGCTGTACTTACACTCCTGGTCTCAAATGACCCTCTTGCCTCAGCCTCCCAAAGTGATGGAATTACAGGTGTGAGCCACTGTCCCTGGCCTAAACTTTTTTTTTGAAGTGTTTTTAAAAAGTTAATAAGTTTGGGTGGATTTATACAGACATTGCCTATGAAAAATTCGGATAAATTTTTCTATTTTCTCTCTCAATTCATTTTATTCATATTAGAAAATGCACCAGGCAGTGCAGAAGGGAATAAAGCAAAAAGCAAAAAGTGTATGTAGCAGTGGTGTCAGTGTTGTTGCAGCACTGCATTAAAAATTTAAACTGTATCTGCCCTTTCAAATACTTTTGAAACATTTTAAAATTTAAAATATACAAGAATTTAAACAATATTTCACAACAGAAACATACTAACAATAGAAAAAAGTGTGATATTAATGGTAGATGTGATAAGTGCTATGCGAGTTCAAAGGAGAACAAGCAACTCATCCAGTTCAACATTTCTATTGTATCATTGAGAAAAAATAGACACATTAAAGTTAGGTGCTTCACGCAGCTGGTTAATGGCCCAAATATTCCTGGCTGATGAGGAGATTCTTGTGATTCTAGGCGTCATGAAAATTTCCAGTGATTTTTTGAAAATGTAGGATTCCTTTTATGTGAACCTGAAATAGAACTGCCCTAGGAATGGCTTCATTTATACCATGTATTAAAATAACTACATTATCCTTAAGATGAATGTAATCAGAAAAATTGAGAAATGAGTTATCTCCTAAACAGCAGCCAATAAAATTGATTTTCATATTTCTAAGGATTAGAAGACATGGTACTTGCTACTAATCAGGAAAACTAAAACTCTTATTCTCAAATGCTTCTTATTTGTCTTTCAAAAAGTCCAATCTAAAAGTGACTGTCACTTTTAGATTGTCATGTGTTGTCACAAAAAAAGTCACGAGAAGAACAATAAATTTTAAATGCTTTCATTGTAGAATTACTACTTGTAAAATATATGGAAACATATGTATGTTTAAAATAACAAATTACACTTTGACATACCATAGTACCATATATAAATACATATTTATTTTATACACACACATAATTTGGTAATTTTAGAATAATAAATATGAGGTGTATTTGGTTTTTTGTTTGTTTTCGATTTTGTTTTCTGAGACAGAGTCTTGCTCTGTCGCCCAGTCTGGAATGCAGTGGTGCAGTATCGGCTCACTGCAACCTCCACCCCCCAGGTTCAAGTGATCCATCCACCTCAGCCTCCTGAGTAGCTAGGATTACAGGTGTGTGCTACCATGCCCAGCTAATTTGTGTGTGCGTGTGTGTGTGTGTGTGTTTAGTAGAGACGGGGTTTCACCATGTGGGCCAGGCTGGTCTCAAACTCCTGACTTCGTGATCCACCTGCCTCGGCCTCTGAAAGTGCTGGGATTACAGGTTTGAGCCACCATGCCTGGCCTGTGTATTTGTTTTCTAGGGCTGCTTCCAAAAAGTAGCACAAATTGAGTGGCTTAAAGAACAGAAATGTATTGAAATTAGGGTTGGTTTCTTCTGAAAGTTGTATCTCTTCCCTTAGCTTGTAGATGTTCTCCCTGTGTTTCTTCATACAGTTTTCCCCCTATACATCTCTTTTTCTGTGTCCAAATTTTAACATTTTATAACGACACCAGTCATATTGGATGAGGGTTAATCCTCTTAACCTCTATTTAACTGTATTACCTTTATAAAGAGCCTAAGTTCAAATAAGATGACATCACATTCTGAGAGTAAGGGGGTTTAGGTCTCCAACATACCTTTTTTTTTTTTTTTTTGAGGGAAGACACAATTTAACCTATAAAATAAGGTTATGTTTATATAAAATTATAGAATATAAGAATATTTTGTACCACTTTAAATATAAGACTACATCAAATGATGTCTATGTATCCATGTATCCTCACAAGTCTCCTGAAGAGGCGGTCCCTAGACTTAGTATTTTCAAGGTTCAGTCTATCTATGAAACGTTTTAATCATTTATTTGATTTAGATGTTCAAGGATCAACTTTCATTTGCTGATTTGAGCTTGCAACATCCAAAATTTAAACCTTTCTCTTTTACAGTCTTTGACACTTGAGGAAATCTTTGTGTTAAAAGTGGATTGAGTTGGAATAGAAAATTCTATCATAATTTGATCATCCTGCTGTATCCAGCACAAATTGGAAACATGGAAATAGCCCAAAAGATGTCATTGGCTGTCCTGTGGGTTTCAGAGCATTCCAATTAGTGTCAGAAAATTCAGCAAAGATGAAGCATGTTGGCAGATCAAATTGGAAATTTAATATTTAATTCCAGTTTATATGAGCAACAATTTATGTATTTAAATGTAATTAAAGTTATGGTGATAAATTTTAATACATTTCCTGTAAAATGCAATTTGAAGCCATGTATATGTCGTAAGCCTATGTATAGGTTAAAAGCTCTTAAGGTTGTTTGTTTGCCTCATGGTCACCACAGTTTTGACCTACAAGATATACGGAGCCTGTTAGATAGGAATTCATATTAAACACTAAGGATTTCAAAAGCTTAACATATTACAAGAGACCAGTTACTTGTTACTAGAGAACCACAGAATAGGACTAAGTTGTATTTTCACAATTTTAAATAATTGGCTAAAATGACAACTAGAAGACAATTTCTGTCTTCAGGGATAAGGAAAGAAGTATTCCGACAGAAAACAATAATCACAGTGATTCATCTAGCAAGCTTCAAAGACATTTCTGTGTAACTTAATATTATGTTTAAGGTTTAGCTGCTTAAGCAAATTGAGAGTATGAGGGATCAAAAGGGTCTAGGTGAGTGGCTAAATTAGCAGTCATGAGGCTTCAAATGGCTACGTTTTGAAAAAGCTTTTACCTATTCGGAATAGAATTTTAATTCACAATTACAAGAAGCAGTATGAATCACAGAAACATAAGGCCAAACAAAAATCTATAAATAAAATTAAGACTTGCAATATGTTGTCAACATAAAAGAATAGTTATAATTAGATAAAATACCTAGTGATTAGCACTGTTTTTAAATTTAGCCTATAAGGTAACTTCATATATACATATATATTTCTATAAATACACATATAGATTATATATATCTATACACACATATGGATTATGTGTGTGTCTGTGTGTGTGTGTGTGTCTGTGTGTGTGTGTGTGTGTGTGTGTGTGTGCTCGCGCGTGGCCAGGCATGGTGACTCATGCCTATAATCCCAACACTTTGGGAGGCTGAGGTAGCTCAATCTCCTGAGGTCAGGAGTTGGAGACCAGCTTGGCCAACATAGCAAAACTCCGTCTCTACTAAAAACACAAAAATTAGCCTGGCGTGGTGGTGTGCACCTGTAATCACAGTTACTCAGGAGGCTGAGGCATGAGAATCGCTTTAACCCGGGAGGTGGAGGTTGCAGTGAGCCGAGATTGTGCCATTGCACTCCAGTCCGGGCAACAGCAAGAATCTGTCTCTAAATAAATAAATAAATAAATAAAAATAAAAATAAATAAATATACATATGTTCAACATATTTATATAGGTAAGAGAGACACATCAATGATTTTTCCCTTGTATTTTAAAAGCATTAGATTTTAGAATTGTAGGATAGAATTATCAGCCATGTCAACGTAGTTCCTGTCAACCCACACCAACCCATTTAATTTTAGGTAAAAAGGCAAAACAACAAAACAATAAAAAAAAAAAAAAAAAAAAGAAAGAAAAGAAAAGAAAAAAAGGAAATAAAAAAAAAAGAAAAGAAAGAAACATTAAAAGTCTGTGACCTAAATTACAAACAAAATGGCAGAATAATAGACATTTCAATGTTAATTCTACTATTTTATTTCAAACAAAAAATTAAATCTAATCTTTCTCTGAAAAACTTTTAGTCATTAATTATTCTATACTTTTACTTTCTGTCGCAACTGTATTTAAATTACTAAAAGCTATAAAATAGTGTAATTACTGCCACCACCTACTCACCATATAATTATATTTAAGCCATGGTAAAAATCCAGTATTTTCAATGTTTAAGTTTCACAGGAACAAAGCATGTGGACATGAATAGATTGTAGGCCATGTACAGGGTGGGGGTTCATGCCTGGTTAGGCAGGAAGCATTTCTATTAGACATTTACAATTGAAAGTGGCTTTCAACATCTTCGTCAAATTAGCCATATACAACTTTTTGTGAAAAATCATTTCAAAATTGATTATAGTAAATTTATTTTTCACTTCTGACACTATTATCAATAATATAATATTGAACACTTTGAAAAAATACATACATTTATAGACTTAATTTATACTTTGTTAATGGAAATGAAATAGTGTTATTTGAAATATACTTTGTCATGGTTCCTAAGAGAAATATTAATATACAAAAGGTACACTTTTTAAGAAAGACTACTCAATTCAGTCAACACTTTTATGAATACCCACTATTTTTCTGACCCATATAACCATTCTTAAGTAAAAACAGAATAAGAATTACCATTTTCTTGTCTTTATATTTTTTTTCAATTTCCGGGATCATTATATTTCACTAGAAAAACAATATAGGCTGTAGAATCACTTAAATATACACAAAACACTTGAAATGAAGACTGTTTACTTAGACATCAAAACATCTCTGAAAATATCTTTCAGTCTCTGAGAAATATTTGCCATGTTCTTTTAGCTTTGAATCACAGGTTATTTAAAGAGAAAGATGGGATTTAGGGAGGTGGGGTATGTTAAAAGAGGACATCTTGTATCATTCCTAGTTAAAGTTTGGTTGATTCCATAATAAACATTTCTGTTTCAAACGTGAGCTCTAAGTTTTCATAAATCACTTTCCCACATGCTTAAATACAGATTCAAAATTCATTTATTTGTTTCTGAGAAGATCTAAGTCATTTAAGGAGAGTCCCTGTTTCTTTTTTATAAGAATTTTACTCGGCCGGGCACGGTGGCTCAAGCCTGTAATCCCAGCACTTTGGAAGGCCGAGGCGGGCGGATCACGAGGTCAGGAGATCGAGACCATCCTGGCTAACACGGTGAAACCCCGTCTCTACTAAAAATACAAAAACTAGCCGGGCGTGGTGGCGGTGCCTGTGGTCCCAGCTCCTTGGGAGGCTGAGGCAGGAGAATGGCGGAAACCCGGGAGGCGGAGCTTGCAGTGAGCCGAGATGGCGCCACTCACTCCAGCCTGGGGCACGGAGTGAGACTCCGTCTCAAAAAAAAAAAAAAAAAAAAAAGAATTTTACTCATTTTCTGGAACAGTTCCTGGAACATAATGGCACTAAATACATATTTGTTAAATGGGGAAATTTGAAAGGAATAGCAGAAATACATTCTTTTTAAAATCATGACTCCTGATTAAAAAAATTAAGTGATAATCTTCTCAAGATAGACATCCACTATTCATACTTTTTGTTTTGTTCTGTTTTGTTTGGGATGGAGTCTTGCTCTTGTGGCCCAGGTTGGAATGCAATGGCACAATCTCAGCTCACTGCAACCTCCACCTCCCAGGTTCAAGCGATTCTCCTACCTCAACCTCTCCAGTAGCTGGGCGCCTGGCTAATTTTTGTACTTTTTAGCAGAGACTGGATTTCCTCATGTTGGCCATGCTGGTTTCAAACTCCTGACCTCATGATCTGCCTGCCTCGGCCTCCCAAAGTGCTGTGATTACAGTTCTGAGCCGCCGCACCCAGCTAACTTCATACTTTAGAAAAGTAATTCACTGATATTCTAAAGCCACAAATGGGAGCATGAGAAGAAATTAAACTTTACTCAAGATATCTCAGCAAATAGAAAGAAATAAACTAATTTCTACTGAATATGCATTACATGTTAGAGTAATGTTTGACACTATCAAGTTCATTAACTCATTTAATTCTCAAAACAATTTATGGAAATGGTATTCTTTCCTTTTATGGAAAAGGATGTTGAAGATCTCAGACTTTACAAAACTTCAACATAAGAGCTAGCAGGTGACCATGAATCAAAACTTCATTTGTGTGCTTTATAGCTCATACTATTTTTACCATTTCATATGGAACATAAAGCAGCCTGTGTTGTCTGTTTCTTTTCCAGGTAACAAAAATCAGGCAAAGTTAAAACCTCCTTAGCTTTGATTTTTAATTTTATGTATACTCTGGTTCTGCACAGAACCAGCTGCAGAGGGCAAGGTCTTGCAGAGCTGGCAAGAGAGAGCACATTGAGATCAACTGAGCACTCAGTTAATTAATGGAGAATGAGACTATGACACTGCAGCTGACTTCAAAGGCGAGATTTGATGCTCCAGTTTCTTTGGAAGCTGGGACAGTTGCAACAGGGAGAAGATACCCACACAATGTGGTTTTAAGTGAAGAGATCTGCAAGTGTAAATTGGAATGCAACCAAGGAGAATATAAAACAATTTGTTCAGAGAGAGTTTACAAAGCTCCCATTCCTCTTTCTGGATAGAATAATGCTCATTTAAAATATGTCTGGATGATCTATTTTTATATTTATAGTTAAAATAATGCAGGAACAAATTATGTTTAAAATTGTCATGTTTAGGTATAGAATATATATGTACATTTTTAAAGACAGTGTGGTTTTACTCACGTTTAATTCACTAGTATGTCTGGTGAGTTGTGGATCAAAAGGCTACTATTTTGGTGATGTGTTTTTCTCAGATGGTACACAGAGTCCTTGTTAAAATTCAGTAGGAGTATACTTAATTGATACAATCATTAAGAAGAGGCAAGGTAGTATCTGGAAACAGCATAAGAGCTTTGGACTTAGAATCCAACAGACTTGATTTTGACACTCAATTCTGTTACTATGCACAAACGATTTAAACATTTTGAGTTTCAGTGTTCCTATGTATCATTAGGAAGAGTAGTAACCATGTCTTCCTCTAAAAGAGAGAAAGAATATAGAAACACTTTGCAAACAGTAAGGTTTTATACAAATATATATTTTTCCAGTTTTCCACTTATTGAGTAAATACTTGGAGGCTAATTCCTTTCTTGGCACAATAATGGATGCAGCATATAAAACAGGCTCTGTCCTCCTGGTGCTGAAGGCTAATGAAAGATATAAATACAGATACACTGTCTATTAACAGCAGTACAGCCAGTATTATAGATTGTCCTCCACACACTAGCCATAACATTGGAAATTTTGCTTAATTAATTCATAAGGTGCCCTCAACTACTTTACTCTCTCAGCTACTATTATCCTCCTATTGCCATATAGGCTGTTATAAGAAGAACTGAAGACTAGCTTAATCACACCTGTACTTCAGAGAGATCACTGTGACTTTTCTAGATACCAAAGTATAGAGGATGATATTGGAGCAAAGAAAACAAATTATGACACTGTTTTAGCATTGTGATGAGAGAGGTTTTCTACAAATATTTAGGGAGAATAATTCTAGAAATGTATTGGAAATAGAATTGATATGATTTTGTAACTGGATATTCTGGTAGTGAGTATAGGATCCAGAGAGAATTTGATGTAACACAGATATGTGGGAAGAAGACTGAAGGGTCTTGTTTAGTTTTGAACATGTATTTAAGGTTCCTATGATATTTGCAAGCATAATTGTCAAGTAGGCAGTGTGATGCACAGATCATAAGTGATTTGAGCTATTGAGTGATAGGAGGTGACAGCTATGACACAATCTGGAGGAACACCATAATAACAGAGCAAAGGAAAGTGGAGCTTAACACATGAAACCAGAAAACAGTGTTCAGACAGGTTGCAGAATTACTAAGAAAATGCCTGGACAAAGAAGTTAAGGAGACAGCGGGTTTCAAGAAAAATGCATATGTGTTGCAGAATTAAATTCTACCAAATAGGTCCCGCTTAAGGGAAGTCTTAGGGATTTCCTTTGAATTTAATCATGAGAAACTGTTTGATGACTTTGGTGAGATGTTTTCAGTGGAATGAGTCCAGGTAGAGACTGCATTCAGTCCTAGACTGAGTGCCATGTGAGGAAATCAACACACAGAAATTATAAATAATTTTCCAAGAAGATGGGAGGTCTAGAATGTTAGAGGAGTGAAAAAGACTGATGGAAAAAAAAAAAAAAAGAAAACAACTTTGTCCGATTTTTCCAAAATGGTAAAACGAGTAAGACATATCCATGGACATGAACAAACTCAGACAGAGGCAAAATACCACAATAAAAGAATAATGAAAACAGTTCTTCTGGGAACCAATATTGAGTTTTATTTGTTTCTAAGAGTATTTGGATATGCAAGTGGTTTTATCTATTTTCTCCAGGATTAGTCCTCATTGAACAAGTTTGAATTTTCCATTCCATCCAAGAGTATCCAAGAGTTTCTGCTCTCTGAATGCTTGTTTTGATTTGGACTCCCCATGGATACCCACCTCAGTAGAATGGTTCTCAGTGTTGATGCACGGAGAGAGCCTTTCACAAGCTCTATTGAAGACAGAAACTTCTTTATAAAGAAAAAGAATTTTTAAACATACTTTAAAAAAGTTGAAAATGTCATATGTAGCACAGAAACCAATTTACTACTTTTTTCCCCATTGGTTTTGCATACTTATTGATTTACACTTTAAAAATGGACATTTCTATTAACAATTTCTGGAGCCTGGAGACAAGTCACAGGCAAACTCGTGGCGTTATGAGCAAATACTTTGTGTCATCAGGCTGTCAACAGGTAAAAATGAAACACTTTTCACCAAAGGTGTAGACATCTTGCGAGGAGCATTACAGCCTGTGAATGAAACAGCATTCCTCTGCATGAGGCATGTGTTCAAGTGTAGAGTTTGAAACCCATGCCTTAGGTTTTGCATGGGAAGACAAAGACATGATAACAAGATGACAACACCTAAAATGACATCTTGAGGAAAATAGAATAGGACATGCTGTCTTAAACAGATAACAACAAGAAGTAAGCAAAGCTGGATATTATAATGTTGAATATATTCTTGTACTATTTTCGAGGTTATATAAACTCAAAGGAACACTTCTATTTTATACTGGGACTGTTGGTTATTTGAAATGTACTTTGATCCTTAGATAAATAAGGTGCTTTCACATACCCTATGTGCGATGTTTCATTTGTTACCCTAGATATAATCTGTTACAAAATTTTTGGTGTTTTGCTTCCCTGGACATACTATGTGAGCAACATTATTATGCATGGGCAAAAATGACCTTAGTATTTTCAGTTTTTCAACTAATAAATGCTATTTAGGATACATGCATTATATAGGACACTACTCCATACTATAAATATAAAAATATAACAGAAATACAAATTATTTGGTCCAAATATGCATACTATTTATACAATGAGGTCTAAAATTAAAGATGTTTATATTTTATTTTAGTGCCTATTATTCTATAATGTACCTCCTTAGGCTTTATTTCCTCTTACTTATGAAAACAACATTCTTTATGTACTAACAGATCAGACTCGTATGTAGTATAGTTCAGATTAGAAAAATAGATATTGAGATGTATGAGCCAAATTTATGAAAGGTTAATAAAATCAACTTATCTGAATTTTAACCAAAGAAGCCCTGTGTATAATACTAGCCAAAATAAAAATAAGTGGTTGGGTGCGGTGGCTCACGTTTGTAATCCCAGCACTTTGGGAGGATGAGGCAGGTGGATCACTTGAGCCCAGGAGTTTGAGACCAACCCGGCCAACATGACAAAACCCTATGTTTACTAAAAATGCAAAAAATAAAAATAAATTAGTCAGACACAGTGGTGCATCCCTGCAGTCCTAGCTACTTGGAAGGCTGAGGCAGGAGAACTGCTTGAATCTGGGAGGCAGAGGTTGCCATGAGCCAGGATTCCACCACTGCATTCCAGCCTGGGCAACAGAGCAAGACTCTCTCTCTCTCTCTCAAAAAAAAAAAAAAAAAAAAAAAAAGGTTTTATGAGTACATTTAAAACAATATAATTTTTATTTTTTAATCTAATTAAATACTTTTTCACTTAAAAGTCATGTTTTATCATCTTACAACTTATACAGGAAATTCCTAAATTAGAAAAGTATTGTAGCGGATGCTGGTAGAATTTAAAAAATAATCTAACAAAAATAAATCACCACTATAGGAAATTTAATTTTCATTTTCAGTGCACTTCCTTTCAGAGACATAAACCACAATAACTGGTATCTGAAATGCAGTAATCAATGTGATAAAATCCTGGAAAGTATTATGAATTAAATATAAATGAGCTAGACCCCAAAAGGAAGTTACAGAAAACAAAATAAATGCTTTATCAGCACTAGAGCAAGCTACATTACTAGGGAATTGCTGACATTGGAAAAGATAAGGCATTAATACTTAAAGGGAAGTGTGTCAATATACTTTATTATTTTTGTCTCCATATAAATGCATACAGAATTCTGAAACTGCAGAGAGCAAAGGGAAAGTCTGTTGGCCTGTTGTGCATCTGCCACCTTGTCAAGATTGTCTCCTTGAACCAAACTGATGTCAGGGGACAACCGCCGGCAGCTACAGAAATCAGACTATGAAGATTGCCTGCAGAGAGAAAACTTTCATACCATAGCTCGTGTTATGTGAAAACAACCCGGAATCTCTGAGATGCCTATCAGTTTCAAACCACAGAGAGTACTGTAGAAAAGAGAGGCTCATATTTTAGGTTTATGCATCTACTAAACAGAGAAAACAAAAACTTAATTAGTTGACTTGATAGTATTTGCTTTAAATGTTCTAGAGCAAAGTGTCTCAACTGAGGCACTGTTGACACCAGGGACCAGATGATTCTTTGCTGTGGGAAATCTTTGTAGGATGTTTAACAGCATTAAACACGAAACTCCTGTAGCACCCTGGTCCTCAATTACAATAAAACTTGTCTCCAGACATTGCCAAATGTTCCCCTGGGGGCCAAATTTTCTCTTCCTGAGAATTGCTGTACTAGAGTAATCTTTTAGTTATAAAAACACGAAGTAATTTTCTATGAATTAATTTTCACCTCTGGCTACTCTCTGTAAAAGAGGGATTTTAATGATACCTAATTTAGGGGACTGAAGAATAAATGATTTTTTAACAACTCTTATTTAGGTTCAGGAGTACATGTGTAGGTTTGTTATACAGAGGCACTCATGTCACAGGAGTTTGGTGTACAGATGATTTCATGATGCAGATACTAAGCCTAGTACCCAATAGGTACTTTTTCTGATCCTCTTCCTCCTGTCACCCTCTACTCTCAAGTAGGCCACAGTGTCTGTTGTTATCCTCTTTATGTCCAAGTGTTCTTGCTGTGAGAACATATGGTACTTGTTTTCTGTTCCTGCATTAGTTTGCTAAGGATAAATGCCTACAACTCTATCCACATTCTTGCAAAGGACATGATCTCATTTTTTATGGCTGCATAGTATTCCATGGTTTATATGTACCACGTTTTCTTTATCCAATCTGCATTGACTAGCATTTAGGTTGATTCCCTGTGTTTGCTGTTGTGAATAGCACTGTAATGAATATACACGTGCATGTGTCTTTATGGTAGAAAGATTATATTCCACTGGGTATGTACCGAGTAATGGAATTGCTAAATTGAATGGTAGTTCTGTTTTTAGCTCTTTGAAGAATTGCCACACAGCTTTCCACAGTGGATGAGCTAATTTATACTCCTACCAACAGTCTATAAGCATTCATTTTCTAGGCAATCTTGCCAGCATCTGTTACTTTTTGACATTTTTAGTAGCGATTTGGACTGGTGTTGAGATGGTATTTCATTGTGATTTTGATTAACATAAAAATAAATGATTAAATGAATTCAAGAACTTACAAATTTATGTGCTAAATAAATGACAGCACTGATTTATTATCAGAACTTCTAATACAAAATGTGACCTTATATCATGTTCTTAGTCTAATTTTTCTTTTTTACCTTTTGATTTGCCTTTAATCTGAAAGCTGCTAAAAAGCAAAACAAATCATATGAAGTTGCTCCTTTTTTAAAGCTCTCTGTCTTAAAAATTACGCTATCTGAAATAATTCACAATTTAATCCTGTAATCTCAAGTTAAGAGCCCTAACATTGTCACATTAATAAGTAAGTTATATTATTGATCTGGGTGAATGAAATATAATATTAAATCATATCACATTATTAGAAAAGGAACCTAATGTTGGATGTTTTAATGGAAACTTACAGTCAATGTCCTTACTTGCTTATTTTATTTTATTTTATTTTATTTATTTATTTATTTATTTATTTATTTATTTATTTATTTATTTATTTTGAGACGGAGTCTCGCTCTGTCGCTCAGGCTGGAGTGCAGTGGCCGGATCTCAGCTCACTGCAAGCTCCGCCTCCCGGGTTTATGCCATTCTCCTGCCTCAGCCTCCCAAGTAGCCCTCTGCATCATTCTACAATGGTCTATCCAACTCAATATCATTTCATTATTAATAGCATTTTCTGAGTGATCTAAGTTACAGTTTTACAATTCTAATAAAATAAGAGTATTTTCTTTATTTCAATTTTAACTTTTTAAAAATATTCATATGTGAAGTGAATCCCTAAAGATTCTGAAGGTACTATGCTATCTTTTGTCCTTTAATGATAAGAAACATACTGTTATTAGAACTTGTTTCTTTGTAGGCAATCTACCTTTTATATTTGGTTGCTATTAATTTTTTTTTCTGTGTTTGTTTTATGGCAATTTAATTAAGATAACTGTAGGTTCAGAATTTGTTTGTATTTATTCTGTTTAGGACAAAGTGTTCTTCAAACTTAGGATTCATATATTTTTTCTGTTTGTCCAACTCTGTTACTGCATCTGCCATTATCTTGAATATTGCCTTTCTCTGATAATTCTTCCTCCTTTTCTGGATCTCCTGCTAGATCTAGGTTGTACTGCTTCATTCTATATTCATATGACTTTGTCTCCCTGTTATATCAACCCCCAATTTATTTTTTAATGCTGCACCTATGTAAGTATATATATATATATACACACACACATATATACATACATACACATATATATTTTCTGAGACAAGGTCTCACTCTGTTGCCTAGGCTGGAGTGCAGTGGTGGGATATCATGGCTCACTGAAATCTCCGCCTTTGGGGCTAGTGATCCTCCCACTGCAGCCTCTCAATTAGCTGGGACTACAGGCACTTGCCACACCCACTATCTTTTAGTTTATAAATTTGAACTTGTTCTGTAAACTACCACTTAACCCATAGTTTAAAATTTAGCATGAATATCTACATCTCCTTTCAATACGATGTTTTTCCTTTCTTTTATCTGTTTTAATGTCAAAACCTCTTATTCGATAGTCTATTTCATATTGTTGTTTTATCAAATATTCACACTATGCTAGTAATTATTTGGTGTTTTATTGGGCTACTGCTATAGCATGAATATGTACCCTGGAATCCTTGTGTTGGAAATCTAACCCTCGGTGCAACAATGTTGTGAGATGGGGCCTAATGAGACTCTGTCTCAGATCACAAGGGCTCTGCCCTCATTAGTGGGTAAATCCCTCTATAAAAAAGGTTTGAGGGAGTAGATTGGTCTCTTTTCTTCTTCTGCCCTGTGAGAAACAGTGTTCCTCCTCTGTGAAGGATGATGCATTCAGGGCACTGCCTTGGAAACGGAGAATTGGAAGCTAATGCCTTCATCTTGGACTTCCCAGCCTCCAGAAGCATGAGAAAATAAATTTTTGTTCCTTATAAATTATCCAGTGTCAGGTATTTTGTTGTAACAGCACAAAACAGACTGAAATGGCTACTTCCCTTATATAGTCTACACATTACTATTGTAACTCTATATGTGATATTTTTTCTCACATGAGTGTTTCACTCAAATAGGTTCATGGCATTTCTTTACAAAATATATCTGTCAGGTCCCTGGGGAGTTCATCAGTTCCTCATGAGATGTTATGTTGATAATTTAGTGTGTCCTTCTTGTGCCTAGTGCATTATACAAGTTCAAAGAACAACATCCATGCTTAATGTAGTTTTGATTATTACATATCATGAATTCAACTTTTTGTCACCCTCACCACCAGCACCCCCACAAAAAAAAAAAAAAACAAAAACAAAAACAAAAACAAAAAAAACCACCATTGAGAATTCCAGGAATGCAGACAAGCTTCATTATGACCGAAGTCTATTTCTTACCACATCTTAATGGTGTTCCAAGTTTACTCAGAAATCTCAGTTTCATCTACCCATTTTACCCTGGCTCAAAGCTCTACCACCAATTTTGTATGTATGGACTTTGAAACCCCAACTCATGGTCTTTAGCCACTATATTTTAATGGAATACACATCTAAACCCCTGGAACCACTGTGCCCTTCACATCCTGTTTTGACAGCTGGCTCTCTCTCTTACTTTCTTTTGTTATTAGCTGCATGTACTCGCTTTTGTTATATAGTTGGTATATTTTATCTCATATTTCTACATAAATGGATTGGGAGCTAGTATGTGTCAACTCAGTTCACTATATTAACATTTAAATATGGAAATATCTCTCACTTCCGCATTTAAATACATGTATTTCAAACAACATTTTTTGGCATAAAATAAAAGCCAAGAGCCTTTAAAGACCAGTATAATATATGTTTCAAATCTATTTGACAACAAACGGCAAAACCTATTTAACAAACGTTTCACAAAAGCACCCAAAATGCAGATTCCAATGTGCTTCCTTAAGCCTGAGGAAGCTGCAGTGAAAATAAAGCAATGAAATATTTGCTACTGACAGCACTCAGCCAGTCTCTCATTTCAGCCTCATAGTAAGCAGAGGATTAGAATACCTCTGCAGTTAACCTGTGATTCTGCTTCACAATTTAATCACAACTCAACTTATATATTCCAAGAATAACATGTTACAATGAAAAATACTGTAAAGTAAACATACATTTTTAGATACTATTATACGTAGAAGTTCAAGAGAGAAAATTTGGTTGCCTATTTTTTAAAGCATAGACATGAAATATTTGAAGGAAACTTACAGATGGGGAAACTGACATCCAGAAAGTTTAATAAAAGAGGGATACAAATATGATTCATGTTATTTTGCTCTTGTTTTATTTTAAATGAACTTTAAAACTGCAGTCTTATAAAAACTAATATGGAGTACTGTTGGCACATTTTTCTTAATGTCATGCAATTTATTTCTGAATACAGTTAGAAGACAATGTGTGAGATGTGTGAGTACTTCTTTCTTTTAAATAACTTCCTTCTTGACATGCTCTTAATAATACACATATGCGTGTGTGTGTGTGTATGTATATATAATTCTCTTAATTAAATAATGAATTACTGAGTGTGTCAAAATTTCCTAATTTAAGAAGTATATTAGTTGTGAATGTTATTTTCAAAATCCAAAAATTATAGCTTTCCCAAAGAAAGTATGATATTAAATGAAATAGATATACTGAATAATATGTCATATTTGATAAGTTTTTACACAGAACTGAGTTTTTGTTTACTTGGTATTTTTAAAAAATTGAATTACATGCCATTATTTGGAAATTAAAAGATTTAATATTGGATCTTTATTCCAACATGGCAAAAATTATTTGTACTTGAGTAGTAGCTATTTTGAAAATTGTCTTAAAAAGTCAGGCACAGCCTCAACAGTTTGCTACACTCTAACTATTACCAGTTTTTGTTATGCTTAAACCATATACTTTGGTATTTAGTTTTACTCTTTCAAATTTCAAATTTTGTTTTTCTTATACTGGTTTTTCTAATTTAAATTATGTAGCCCAAAACAATATGCTACAGTTTTAACACCAATACTTAAGAATACGACCTTATTTAGGAATAGTCGGCCGGGCGCGGTGGCTCACGCCTGTAAATCCCAGCACTTTGGGAGGCCGAGACGCGTGGATCACGAGGTCAGGAGATCGAGACCATCCTGGCTAACACGGTGAAACCCCCATCTCTACTAAAAAAAAAATACAGAAAAAAAACTAGCCGGGCGAGGTGGCGGCGCCTGCAGTCCCAGCTACTCGGGAGGCTGAGGCAGGAGAATGGCGGGAACCCGGGGGGCGGAGCTTGCAGTGAGCTGAGATGGCGCCGCTCACTCCAGCCTGGGCGGCAGAGCGAGACTCCGTCTCACAACAAAAAGGAACAGTCGTAACATATGTTAGTTAAGATGATGTCGTCTAATGTGTGATGAACCCTGAATCTATTATGGCTTGTGTCCTTAGTAGAGGGGAGAATGCTTTCAAGAGGCTGAGACAGGAGGATCGCCTGAGACCAAGACTTCAAGGTTGTAGTGTTCTGTCATTGGGCTTGTGAATAGTCACTTCGCTCGGCCTGGAACAACACAGCCATAGGATGAGGGAGGAAAAGATTGGAGTGACATATCTGAAAGCCAGGGAATTCTTGGGACTGCCAGAAACTAGAAGACACAAGTAAAGATCCTCTCCTAGAATTTTTAGAGCAAGCATGGGCCTGCCAACTACTTTGATATTGGATTTCTAGCCTCCAGAACTGTGTAAGAATAAATTTCTATTGTTTTAAGCTAACTAGGTTAGGGCACTTATTAGAACAGCCCTCAGAAACTAAAACAGTGATATTACATGGAAAGTGGAAGTTTTATTTTATGTCTGTTTTATCATAACTAGAAAAATGAATGCAACAACCATTTATTTATCTACTTTGTTTTTCTTGGATCCCATGAGTATCTGCCTATACAATCTCCCTCCTTAATTCCAATGTGCTTCACCCCAGAGTTCAAATTTATACTTCTCTCTTTGAGACATGGGTTTTTCCAGTAAGAAATAATAAAAACAAAAATTTACTGAAAATAAAAGTTTCATTTATTGACTAAGAGGTATCATTAAAGGAAACAGAATCAATAAAATATAGATATAACTTACATCCAAGAATGAGCAGAGTATTTACACATATTTCTTTATTTCACCTCCATAACAACCAGAGATTTAAGTGAGCTAGGTACTACTGTCCTTAGGTTACAGTTAAGATTATGAAGTTTTTTTTTAATGTAACTATTATATAGTACAGTTTATCCTTGAAAGAAAATCAGTTGTTAATATCCAGGAATTGATTTTGAATATAAAAAATATTATATTGGCCATTGTTAAAAACAAATAGAAAAATGCAAGAGTGTGGCTTTTTTGTAAGAAAAAAACTTGCATAAAGCAATTCTGGTCTATATGTACATTAATAAAAATACATATAGAATAACTTGCAATGAGCAAGTATCATATTTTTGATAGTGTAATGCAAAGTAAATAATTATTGAATGAAAGATATGTATGGGCAGGGAGTGGTGGCTCACGCCTGTAATACCAGCACTTTGGGAGGCCGAGACGGGCGGATCACGAGGTCAGGAGATCGCGACCATCCTGGCTAACATGGTGAAACCCCGTCTCTACTAAAAATACAAAAAGTTAGCCGGGCGAGGTGGCACACACCTTAGTCCCAGCAACTCGGGAGGCTGAGGCAGAAGAATCGCTTCAACCTGGGAGTTGGAGGTTGCAGTCCAGCCTGGGTGACAGAGACTCTGTCTCTAAACAAATAAATAAATATAAAAGACATGTACAAGCTAAAATTTCTTTCCTACACATTTTCCATTTTATAACCAATTATCTTAGGAGAGAGAGTAACGTAATCAAAGAGAACAGCAAAGCAGTATGTCACTCTATAACTCGTGAAGAATTAATTCCTATCAGTTTTCAAGTTTGTACAGAACATGAGGGCTCGTGTATGAGTTCAGCCCTGAAAACATAAAAGTAGGTTTTCATTAAATCACCACCTGCACTTGTGTAATAGTTCACCAGCCTGGTTAGTTGGTACTGCCACTGTACTCCTTGACAAGAGATGGCATCTCTCATACTTAAGACAGGAAACTAATGCTTGTTCTCATCAAAAAGGCACATTTGGCCAAAAGAAGTGAACTGAAGGTTTAATATTCAAGGAAAATGATTAGCTGTCTTCCTTTAGGAAGAGAAAACAGCAACAACAAAATAATCCCGAAGAAGAAAAGCAATGAGTCTGGAAATATCTGCTGGTGGTGAATAGGAGAAGCATTTCAACACTTTGAATACTTTTAACTTTTAACTTTGCTGCAAAAAGCCTCAGCAAAGAGATTTGTAGGGATAAAATACATAAATCCTATTCTTGGTCCAACCAATTAGATTTCCTATGACTTACATGTGCATCTGTAGCTAATGGCAGGTAGTAACCATTGCGTTCACTCTCTGTGTATCCACCAGTTTTTAGACGTATTAGAAGCTTCACTGAGACCACTTGCCTGAGAGAAAGCGAGGTTCTCCTCATTAGCACACTGTAGCAATCCACAGGGTAGCCAGCATTTGATTATTAACATGAACTGTTTGGGCCATTAGCTGTCTACCTGTTTCAAAAACTTGTGTGGTGCTGTTTAGCTTTGGACTTTCTTTCCTGCTGTCAAATTTAGTTAAAACGTGCCTCTGGGATCAAATGTCATAAGGGGAAATGCACAGCTGGAGCAATTTCGTAAGTCTTCCTCCTGTAGGAATCATGGTTGAAAACTAAATTAATTCTTAACACATAATATTTTGTACTAGCCTCATAGCTCTATAAACCTTAGGATAGAGACAATATTTATTAATAATGTCCTAAGGTTTTAGAGCCAGTATGCACTCTTATAATTCATTTTATCTCTTCTGAAATAGCAGTTGCTCTAAATGGATTTATTCCCCATTGATATCTAAAGTTGCTGTTAGGGAGCTCTTTTTATTTTAATTTTTGGTAATTACATTAAAGCAAGCCTTCTGTTGGATTTTTATAGTGAGCATTAACAAAGTAATCTTGGAAAAAATTCTTGTATCTTTTGCTACTAATGTTGACCTAATAAGTGATATAAACATTCCAAGTGGAGAATCATACCCTCAGAAATGCATTCCTATGGATAATTCAGAGCAAACTAGATGATGAAATCCAATCACGCCTCATCATGCTCACATACACTTACTACACTGAATTAAAATCTAGAATTACAAAGATTAGCTTTGTTCAATGTCTAGTCAATTTACACTTCTCTTGTGGGTAGGACCACATATTGATGCAACATTGTCCTGCTGTCTCAACCACATAGCACAACAAAGAATTATTAGCTTAAATTTTCATACTAAAAATCATATTATGTCATTAATTTTAAATTACTTCATTCATCTTTTAAAATTATTATTATAATTAAGTCATATGCCCTTGATATTATCTTTTTTATGAGGTACTTCAATAAGCTATTGGTATTTTAACAAGAGATGATTCTAACGTCGGGATTGCCAATTTCAAAGTTGAAGGTCAGACAGATTCTTCTCTCTAATGAAACTCTGGATGAGTAAAATTATATATGCGTGACTAAAGTTTAAAAATAGACCTTTAAAAAAAGAATTCACACCCTAGAACACATAGAATTTCTTAGTGTCCTCTGACAAATAGAAATATTTTGGTACCTACACTGATCGAGTAGACGCTTGCCTAATATGCTATAACACAAGGATATAGTCACATTTGTGAAACTTTTATTACTTTTTACGTCCACAACTGTTTTCTGCTGGAGGATTTATTTTGATATCAGTTCTGTAAAAACCATTTAGACTCTGAAATCTAGTCAAATCTGTAGATGATGATGCATCTGCCATCTTGTTTTCTTGTGAGATGTGTGAGGATCCAGAACACAGCATAAGGTGTCTGTCTTAGAAGGTAAAGGGTGAAATATGATGATAAGCCCCAACTTTAAAATAAAAATGACACTAAGACCAATGCATCCAACCAAAAGTATGCATGTTATTTCAGCTATTATGTGGACAGTGTTAAAAAGCAAAACAGCAGGCTTTAAATTAAGATCTAGCTAATGTATAGATTTTGAGATTTCCTGCTAGCTGAGAATCCCGTTATTAGTGTTTTTTTATGCTAGATATCTATTAATAAACATAATTTGTGGGTAAATAATTCACATATATGCCAAATTATTAGAAATTTGAGGGGGAAGCAAATGCATGGCCAACTGATACTGAAAAAGTTATTTTCTTTAGGATGTTCCTGCCTGGTGACAGCTCTGCCTGATGACTGGCAGTGTTTTCTCGCTGGCAGAATAATCATTTTCTTGTTCTTGGCCTCTAGCATAGTTTAGAACCACTCACTTTTCCCATAGACTCACCATACCCCCTTCATTATGAGAACAATATTTCAAGCTGTATAATACATATTTTTTTTTTTTTTACAAACTAATAGAGAAAAACTAGGTTCTCTTGCTTCCCCAGTTCCAGGTTGAAGAGAACAGTCTCCGAGAAAGAACTGGTGACGTAAAAATTTCTGTTCGTCCCTCCATACTTTAAGAGGGTCATCATCAGTTCCCATGGTGACACAAAAAGGAACAGAATAAAAACACTATATTTTAGAAGGTGAGCAAAATGACTGAGGGACAGAAGCATAAACCTTTTTTCCCATGCTCCCTTTAGCTTTCCAGAACATACTTGCTCCAAGTTTTGCAAGCTCTTATGTAAATTTCCAAGGGATTCTGCTGCTTAAAGTAATGAAATAGCGACTCTTAATGTCACATTCTACCACTTTTGAACATGACCCTGATTGCAGAGATGAATTCGGCAGGGAAAAGATCTTGAGTAAGACAATAGGTGCCCAAATGTTTGTATTGTGGTTAAGTGTAGCACCTGCCCTTCATAAGGTCATCTAAAATACTGTGCAAACCAAACAACAGTCAAAGGTCTTCCACTTTTCAACCCCTGACATCTATGATGTGAATTGATAGAAACTATGAAACCCTGTGTCCTCAAAGAGTCCGTGCCCTGAAATTTTATCATCAGTATTGCAACTCTTTTCCCTGCCTTGAAGATTATCTTCTCACATACAAATATTGTCTACTACGATAATACTTTAAGTCTGAAACAAGAAAAGAAGAATAAATGTATTAGTTTTGTTCCTCTCTGATGATGGAGACAGAGCAGTAGCTGGTTACATTTTCTAGAATGGCACATGTGAAAGGCATCTTCAATTTATTATTAAAGTCTTTTCTGTTTCCCAAAAGGACAAAGTACTTTACAACAAAAGAAGAGATACACAAAAATCATTAAATTTAGCTCTAAGAAGAATTTATAGCAAAAGTCTTTGTCTAAGGAACATTAAACACAAAAAGTGGACAATATCTTCAATAGCAGTTTTATAAAAAGAGCAGAAACATTCCTCATATGGTCATTTCTTGCACTGACCTTTGATAAGAAGCCAAGGGCATGATGCCAGATCATAGCTCTGTGAAAGCATTTATAAAGGGGGTAAAGTAATATAGTCCTTGTGTGTACCATTGTGATGATCTGACTTGATACAGGGATAAAGCCTAAGAATCTACGGAGATGAATGTTAACTTGTCCAGAGGCTGCTGATTCCTCAGGAATTTCAATTGACTCAGTTATCTGACACTGAAAATGGAACCTTCTAGTGGGTATTAAAAGGTTTGTTAAGTTTTGTACATTGTTAGAAACCCTGATAATAACAATAAAGGCAAAAATAGCAATGAAAAAATAGTAGCTAATATTTAATGAGGGCTTGCTAGTTCCAGGTCCTGTGCTAATTAACTTGCATGACTCACTGAAGGTCCCAGCAATCTCATGAAGTAGGTTCTTTTCGTATCATGTCCATTTTCAAAAGCAAAAATAGAGGCTTACAGAGGCTAAGCAAATTGCATGGGCTCACACAGATAGAAAGCACATGTTGAAATTTGAATCCAAACAACCTGCCTCCAGATCCCAGTGGCACTCCTTTACCCTAGCTTAGGTTAGATTATAAGCGGACAAGTTGTCTCTTTGCTACCATATAAATTAGCTTGTATTCTTGTTCATCTGAAGGCTCATCTCTGGTCTTCAGAGAAGTAAGCTTCAGAAGAAGCGCATTTAGACAGAGCCTTGATTTTCAATACTTAGCTTGGATCTATCCCTAATTTAACAGCTAAATGAACCCTTAGAGCCCTTTGGCATAAATTATGACACATGTAACTTTGGCCCAAATATATTGACAAGGGAAGTGTTATAGCCATCTCTTTGTACTGTAAAAGAGCCTAATTTTGGCTCTTGGGACCAGTTTACTTGGAAAACTGAAGTCTTTGAGCACAGGGACTTCATCACTATCTGTTGTCGGTTGTCAAATGATTTAACTGACTACAAAAATACTTTTTTTCCTACCCTGTTCTGCCTGCTGAGAATATCCCTCTACTATTGTAGTAAGAAAGCAAGCCTTGGAGACGTAGTTGTCTGTCTTACTTGGTGGGGTAAATCAACATGTGTACAAATGACCTAAGAGCTGAATCAAATGACTGAGGAAATACATATTAAGAGGTGTGCATGGAAGTGGAGCTGGCCTAGAACGTGGGTATGCTTTATACACTGCAAAGGTCTTTCCATATACACTGCTCTTTCTTCATATACTGCAAAGCTCTTTCCTACCCACACTATTTCCACAGGTGGTATTGGGATAAGGGCTCGGAAAAATAACTAAAATCCTGGTATCTATATTGAGCTAATGGCTCTGTAGAATCTAATGATTAATCAATAGATTCATAGAAAACTAGTTTTGTCATTGAGATAATACATTGAATGGTCAAGTCAATAGCAGGATAGTTGTGCCTTATCTCTCTCTGAAATTCTTCAAAATTTTCAAATAAATTCCTATTGTTCAGTACTTAATAGAGCTGAAGAGAATATCAGCATACTGAAGGGGTAAATACAGGATTTACAGGCTCGTAACATGGAATGTGTGTGTGCGTGTGTGTGTGTGTGTGTGTGTGTGTGTGTGTATGTGTGTGTGTGTGGAGAGAGAGAGAGGTAGAGATATAGATATTTAAGTAAATGAAAAAAACCTTGAATCTTTAAAAATATACTTGGAAAATTATGGTAGGATTGTTCCAGAACCCACACCCTACTCAACAAAATGATACAAACAAAAAATATAATGCAAATTGTCTGGCAAAAGAAAACCTTTCCTCAAATATTTATGCAATTTTAAAGTAATTAACAGACACTACCACAAATGCAGTTACTGAATAATGGCTGATAGTGTCTGATAGCTTTAAGATATATGATAATAAGAAATTTATAAATGGTGCACATTTGTATAGGTTGAAGTTGAGTGAATTCCACAAATTTAAACCTTTTTAAAAAAAATATTGGGGTATTTTGCCAATTTTTCTGGAGCTATGGTTTTGGAAAAATGTGTACCTATTTTACTATCAGCATTTTAAAGCCCCAAATTAATCAAATTAAATCTGAATGCTATGAAACAAATGTCAATATATTTGTATCTTAAAATTTTAAAAATAGTTTCTTTGAGCTCAATAATCAGCTTTTTTTGAACATCGACTTTTCCTGAGTTGTAAATATTTATGCATAATTAATAATATTAAATTGACCTATTTTATCTTACGAGATGACAGAACAGTGAGGGAAATCATGTAACCTTGTAAGCTGGGATTTGTTTCTCTCACATCACAAAGCACTATCTTAACAAGGAACAAAGAAGCATGTTTGAGACCTTGGCATTCCAAACAATGAAATAAATTGCAGCATTGAAAATTATTTAATTATTGTAAAAATTGATTCTTAGAATTTTTGTCATTGTATTTCATTTATAGAGATTAAAATAAAATGTTTAAAAGAGGAACTGCTGCATGAGAAGGTATATTTTAGTAGGCAAGCCACTGATCTAGGGATCAAGAAACAAATAATTTCAGTAGTGAATGTATGACTAGCTCGCTCTTTCATCCAGGCCAAGTATAACAGCTCTTTGATATTTACTGAGAAAATGTTCACAGAATATTCTGGATTTCTATGTTTCCTAATTTTATTTTAAGAATATAACCAAGCATAACACAAAATCCTGAAGCTTTTAGATATTAAGGCAAAAATACTGGTTTGATAATACATATATATGTACATATATTTACACACACACACATCCACACACATATATATGCATATATGTAAATTAGTATATACATTTGAAGTATTTGTTGCAACATAATTATAATCTCAAACTGACATGTGAATGAAAACCTTCTCTAAAAATTGTGAGAATTAAAAACACACACACAAAAATGCATCCATTTATATGAAGCTCAAGAACAGGTCCACGTTTCTATGGGGATAAAGGGAGTAATAGTTACATCTGGGAGAAGAAATAGTTACTGAAAAAGCCATAAGGGGTGTGGATGCACTATCTTTGATCTGTACATATATAGAGGTATATTTATTTGTACAAAAAACTAAGCTGCACATTTAAGATTTGTGCAATTTATTCCAAATATACTGGAATTAAAGAAAAAATAAACACGCTGTGTGTGTAAAGTATAGGCATGAAACTAATAATCTCTCTAGTCGAGACAGTATCTTTGTTAAATTAGATAAAGATACTTCTTCTGAACAAATTCAGCTTCCTGGGCACAAAATGTGACCAACAGAAAAGGGCAAAGATTCACTTCATTGGCCTCTAGGAGTCTATACAATAGAACATCCATAGTGGTGCATACAAATAAATATTGTTGAAGCAGAGCAGACAAACAGTGACTTGAATGAGTTTCACCACATCTTAAGGTTTGGTGGAAACTGTTCCATGTCAAAAGTCTTTAGAATTAAAGGATAACATTTTATTCTTCTATGATAATACATATTAATATGCAAAATTTGATCTATGTAACTTAATACTATTTAATATTTACTCAAAGAAAAGATATTTATATAGAATACAATTTCCTTCATTAGATTGATGAAGTCAGTAATTTGTTTTTTGATTACTAACCATAGAGAAATCATCTTTATGCATACCAGTCAAAATTCAATTCTTAACAACAAATTTGCAATTTAAAAACATATATTTAAAGCAGGACTAAATTCAGCACAGCAAAACAGTAAATAGATTTTTTCTGTTTAATTTTAAGCGTTCTGGTTATTTATATTTGGTGTATTGCTGTGGAAATCTGTGACTGAACCGTCTTAGATGCATCCTTAGATGGAACAAAAACATTTTAACCTACCTATGGATAATTAATCAAATAACATTTATCTCAGATATTGTGATAGGAGAAAACATGAGGTTTTCTTTTTTTTTTTTTGAGACAGAGTCTGGCTTTGTCGCCCAGGCTGGAGTGCAGTGGCCGGATCTCAGCTCACTGCAAGCTCCGCCTCCCGGTTTACGCCATTCTCCTGCCTCAGCCTCCCGAGTAGCTGGGACTACAGGCGCCCGCCACCTCGCCCGGCTAGTTTTTTGTATTTTTTTTAGTAGAGACGGGGTTTCAACATGTTAGCCAGGATGGTCTCGATCTTCTGACCTCGTGATCCGCCCATCTCGGCCTCCCAAAGTGCTGGGATTACAGGCTTGAGCCACCGCGCCCGGCCAGAAAATATGAGGTTTTCATTGCAGCAAAAATTTATTAGGTTTTGACATACATTTTTGGAGATCTTGGGTATAAGGCACTGCATAATGTGTTGGTCATGATTAGCAAGAGCTTCAGTGATGCTGAGAGATATTTATTGCAGGATCCTGTTAGACAAGTGTATTTTCTAAATGTAGTAACTTAATCTCAGAAAAACAAAGAGACAAGCTATGTACGTCTTTATGTGTTTTAGATTTGTTAACTTGAAATGTGTTCTAAGGAATGAATTTAAGTAATTAAATTGTTTTAATTTGAATGAGTTAATACTTCAGAGTGAATTGTGAATTCCTTGAAAAAAAGACAGAAAAGATTAAAAATAATTAGAAATTAACATTATCGTTCTGCATGATGGTGGTGAAATTGTTGTATTACATTGTCAATACTCTGATTTTGGAAAGGTTTATATTTATAATGTCAACCCATTTTGTAATACAGATTTAATAAACATTATTTTTGGTAGCTGGCAGATTTAATAATTGAGATGGCTACCAATTTACTATTTCCATTATAATTTAGTTGTGGAATCCTTCAGGATTGCTTACTTTCTCAAGCCCTATTTACTAACTCTGAAATTTGGCAAGAAATTGCTTCTATTAATTTTCTACTAATGACTGTACCTATTAAAATGTATTACAGGAACTCCAGTTAGGTAATTCACACATATCAAGTTTTTTGTTTGTTTGTTTGTTTTTTTGTATAAACAGAAAGCGAAGACTAATGTGGATTTTTTCCGTTCCAGTTAAAAATAAATTATTTTAAATTTTGAATTCAAAATATAGCTAAGCTACTGCAGTAAGAAGGAAACTAAATAACTTCATGATGGCTTATTTAAAAGGAAAATTCATTAACTGTCTTGCTTTCAGGACTAAAAAAAAAAATTCCTATTAGAAAAGTCATTTTTTAAAAATTCATTTTGCATCAGTAATTTATTTACTACCACAAACCTGGAGAAAAAGAATGAGACAAATATAAGTAGAGAATAGGGTGTCTGGAGACTAAAATAAATAATGGATACAAAAATGTTCTGTAAACTATCATTTGCTATGGTAATTTTACTTTTCAATAGCTATAATAATTTGTATTACCTCAAAACGATTAATATCTTCATTGACAAATAATAATTTATCACCTACATTGGACAAGGTATTGTGTTTTACTATGGAAATACAGTCATAAGTAAAAGACTATGTCCTTGAAGGACAGTATAATTAGGAAGAAAGAGCATATAAAAAGAAGGTGCATGATAATAAAGAGTAATATATGTGAACTGCCAAGGAGTAAAAGAAGCAATAAATTCTTCAGGAAATCAGAGTTGGGGGCCATCATGAAATTAAGCTATTGGTATGCCTATGCAAATCAATTCTACATTATTATGTCTTAAAAAACAAAGTTAAACGTATGTCCAGTCAAAAGAAAGGTCAGCTATTACAACCATTGATTTTTCCACCTTTAGATTCTGTCCTTTTCCTGTGGAAAAATTATGCCCTCTGGTGGACAGGACTAATAGTTTTATAAATTTCAAAAGTGATTCCATCTTTTCTTGATAATGTCAATAACCATATGTTAAAAGTGGAGCTGGCACTGTCAGTTCCAGATGATTTTTAGTGTTTTAAAAGTCATGTAATGAACATCTTTAAATAACTTACTGTTTCATTTAGTTATAGAGCCATAATCCTATTTTCTAGAATTTTCTAAGATACTCAAAGGATTTCTGTGTAGTTATGATATACTGCTTGAAGCTTCTAAGAACAATGATAAGAACACCTAGTATTCCTTGATTACATGAAGGTGTCCGGTAAGAATAACACAGCTACCACTTTGACATGCGCATTTTTACTACTGACAATCACAAATCTCTGGACTTCAGATATCTAAAACCTAAATCAAATCTACATATATGCCACCTTCCCAAACCAGAAATAGTCAAGAGTTTACAATGTAGAGCTACAAGTAAAACTGTTTCTTAACATTTGTGTCTTTAAAAGTGAAATACAATAGCCTATTTTTAAAAGTCTTCATCTCTAAGACTTTTGTATGTGGAGGGTACTAGGATTGAATCCTCTGGTCTCAATGTCCAAAGACCTAAAGATTTTGGTAATTTGTTTGGAGGTGTTTCTTGACATTATTACTTTTATTTTGTGATTTTAACTGTTACATAGTTATATTATCCAATTTTTTAATGCTGTGAATCACTTTATATGCCATTCACATGGGAATGAAAGTCTGAATTTAATGTTTTTAAGCAAACAACATACAATAATGAGGAAACTTCGTTAAACTCTCTAGTCCAAGTACTTATCTTAAAAAAAGGAAAACAAACTTTCATTGGGCTTGACATTATATAAGCTATTTGATACCAAGAGAAAGTCAAATGTTCTCTTTCCTTAAAGAATATGCTAGATAATATATGTCATATGACCTGAAGTTTACAGGCAGAAAGCATTTTACATTGGTTTCTTATTCAAATTTTAGAGATTTTTCACAAGCAATTTATGTAGGTACAAGCTTCTTAAAATGTCCTTTGGGCACATCTGTCTTCCCAATTTCATCAGTTCAGCTGAATATAATACCCGTGTCCCCAGGTAAAAGTGATGATGCAATTCTATCAGACAGTTGCTGTACTTTGCGCAGTGTGGGTGTGAGAGCTAATTTTGTCCTTAGATTCAGAAGCATCATTAACAGTCTTAACACATTCACTGCAGCTTTCTAAACCTCTCAGGCTTTAACACTTACACTACTGCAGAACCGGGGAGGAAGAAAAATAAAATGTTATCCTTGTTTTGAAAACACATTTCTCGAATTGGCAACAAATACAGCTCTTTTGTGCACTTCCAAATCTGAGTTCCAAGAATGTCATGCTAAGGAAGGCTTTCGGCAGCACACAATTAATACTACGAGAAAAGTGCTTTTACACCCACACAAACACACACAAAAATTTTGTCCAAACATAACTGAATAAGAGACACTGTTTAGACTTAATTAATTACATGAACTGTGTATAGCTACAAAAGAGCATTTTTAAAAAGGCAAACCTTTGTACTGCATTAGAAATCTAAGTTTCATATTGTTATAACTATTCAATATTAGTATTAATTTCTCAGATTTCAATGGGTAAGATTCCTACCCAAATGCTGTCTGGTTATTAAATGAAAATATTCATCAAGTCCAACCTTTGATTCTCAATATCTATATTCAATTATTATGGCAGTATGTACATACAATTGTTACATTATGTAGCTGTTGAAGAAGAAAAATGCAAATTATTTCCTTCGCAATTACAACAAGCTTTTTGCCAGACTCACTCAAACAGATATACTGGAGTGATGTTAAGGAAAACAGTGCCATATATGTATGCTAATCTACTCATCCATCTACTTATAATATACCATAATTATAGTTTATGCAGTGTCCAATTTAACCAGTCTACAGTTTGATTTACACATATAAATGCATGACAGATCATAATGAGAAAGTGTACAAATTAAAATTCACATATATTGACATTTCAACAATTAAAAGTATTCAAGATGGAGAGAATATGTATGGGAACATTAGCAAATTCTTATTTTAATTCTTAATGTCTGCATGGTTCACTTTTTAGAAAACACACTAAAGCCTCCAGCTATGTCAAGTCATATTTTTAATGGACATACTCAGGGTTTCTACATCATCCAAAGGTTATAAACAGAAAAAAAATGGGATTTGGGGGAATTCATCTCAAAGTCTGGGCTATATCTTGGAAACAGGCTCAAGTATTAATAAAAAGTCAAATGAAGCAATTACAGATATATCTGCAGTTAAAATTAGGAAAAAAGAAAATAGGCTGTTGAGACTTAAATATTATATAATGACTTCTCAATAACCAGGAACATAAATTGATTGGAACATAGAGGCAAAATATTCCATTCATTTGGTGGTATACACTTTAAAGCAAAGTAATTCAGTTGTTTGAATAACAATGACACATATTAGAATACACTGTTCAGTCTGATATCATCACATCTGATTTTCTAGCAAAAACATTTTAAGAAATCACTTAAATTGAAAGGAAGCAAGGATTTTACAAAATGCTCTTTCAGAAAAGCTATGCATACAAAAAAATTCCGTTATTAAAGAACTACATATAACCTTTAAAAATTTTTTCTGAAATCTAATCAGAACTGTTATTCTAATTGTACTATATGGAGGGTAATTTTCAATACGGGTGTCAGGAGACCTGAGCTCATATCACGCACAAGATGAGATAAATATATCATAATAAGACATTTTTCCCAGCCCTATGAGCTACTTTGCAGAATGCCTGTGAAGTATAATATTCTACAGTAATCTGCAGATGCCATGTACTTTAGAAGACACCTTGCATTCTTACACAGCAGAACAATTTTATGAAAGGCAAGTAGATTATATGTAAATAACACCACATGTGAAGTCAGCCCCCCACCCACTTCTAAAGAAGCTGAACAATTAGGAATCATCTTCTATTGCTGATACTATCTTATGAATTATTTTTTTCTTGAACACTTTTGGTGACTGCTAGCACACATACACGCAGACAAATTGTAGCAGGTCCAAAAATATGGAAGTAAAATTTATAGAAGAAAATACTGAAATTGAAAACTTTCTATTTTTAATCTCATCCTCTCCCTCCCTCTACTCTCCTTCTTCCACATCCCCAGACACTGGGAGACATGAATACCATCCCATTTTAGCAGCTGTGTGTCTTGACTCAGCTTATATTATTTGTGACTGCAGATTGGGAAGACAGGGGAAGAACTACTTAGATGGTTTCCTCTCAATTGGCAAGAATGGCAAGGGCTGTGTCTGCATCAGCCTCCAGTCTGAGGAGGATGCACCTGTGTGGTACGTCCTGAAATGTAGGCCCCTTGCTGTGTAATCTAGGCTGTTTTATTTTCCATATCCACTTTGTCTATAACATAGTTTGTATCTCAATGCAGACGCTTAGTCATAGTTTCATTAATAGAAAGAGAAAACTCACAATGTCTCCCTGTGATTCTACCTTTGGTATTCACTTCTTTGCAGTAGGAACTTGGTTTTCTTGTTTCTTATTTCAGGCCAGTAATGTGACTCTCATTCCTGCTTTCTCCCTACTATGGGGTCTTTTTAAAATTATATATGCATTTGTTTAGCATTTTATATGAAGCTCATGGTACAAAATTCCAAATATCAAAAAAAGCAAGAAGCACGTCTCCCTCCCACTTTGACCCCCAATCCGGACATCTCTGGCAGCAGCTCGTCTCCTCTCAGATGTATTCTGTGTACATTCTAGCATATCTGTGCACACATGCTTCTGTTTCATTGTACAGATATGAACATGCCATATGCACACACTGTTTTTGCTATTTTTCATGTAATAGCTCTGTGGTTGCTCCGTAGCACATAGCACCTTGACCTCTAGTTTCTTGATCTTGGAACATTCCCCGACACTGATTAGTTCAGAAGAGGTTTGCGACGTGTAGGTTGCCAATTTTATTATCTGGGGAAACATTATTTTGGTACAGAAGATCTTGTATTTTATATTTCAGAAATTGATCAATTAAAAAATAAATAGCAACTACTAAGAAGTCGTTGTATTCATGAGAGCATCCAAGTAAAAACTTATAGAAATGCCTTTCATATACTACGATTTTTTAAAAGAGAATATTTTAACACAAAAAATAGGAAGAACAATTTCAGAATGAAGTAAATAATTCTTACAAACAGGGAATTATGTGAAACTCACTAATGTACTTTTTTTCTCATATCCTTGCACATCTGTGAAACCTTCAGAGACCTGCTCTGCTCTAGAGAAGATTATTTGGAAACCACTGGTATAGTGCCTCAGACACTCAGTTATAGCTGTGGCACAATGGAAAGTTCCTGGATAAAAATTCAAAATGCTTGGGAGCCATAAGCCCCAGTCTCTTCAATTGAAAATGGGGTTAAACAGCCATCACTCATGCCTTCCATGAGAAGTAAATGAGAAAAACATGTAAAAGATAGTTGTAAATAATAACAATTTAAAAAAAATCTTTGTTAGCAATCTACTTAGTCATCAGTGTTGAGAATATTTGTCATATTCCTTGAAATCTTTGTTGTACATTGTGTCTTTTTGACTATCTGCTACAGAAGACAAAAAATACTTTTACCTCAGGGTTTACCACAGTCTTTGCAATGCTGAGTAGAAAATGGGACTACACAGTAATGGTCTCCTATTAAATCTTTCCAAACAATCTGAGTTCCCTGCATTACAGCTCTCACATGCTTCAGAAAAATAAAAAAAAAAAAAAAATCACAAGTAATAACATAGATCAGAGAAAAATCAGTGAATTGCTTGGTTTTGAATTGAAAGCCCTCCACAACCCACATCCCACACCCCAGACCAACCTCTGAAGTAATATGGGCTCCAAGGAGGCCTGGCAGAACAGCTTTGGAGTTCCCAGCGAAAGGGGGATTCACATAAACTAGCATACTTAAGACTAAGGGTTGACATCTTCTGATCCATATGACATTTTCTATGTCTTCCTTCTGACTTAGATCTATTTTCTTATGCCCAAAATATGATATGTGAATATTTACATATATTAGCCCCACAGATTAGGAAGCTGCTTCAGAATTGCCTTCTATTTTGGAATCCATTTTATGCAAAGAACTGACACGTCTGTATGATGCCATCTGACTCTAAAAAACTATAAAAAGCCCTAAATACTTGATGCTGTAATTAAAATTCAATTTTTGGCCATATATATCCCCAGTTTTACATTTATAGATGTTTTTAATCTTACAAAAATCTGGTTCTATAATGTGGCATTTATATTTAGCAAGTAATAGTTATTTATAAATAAATGTAAAATTTCTGTTGCATTAATAAAACAAGTTTTTTAAATGATTTTTTAAATTTGTTTCTTTAGACACCATAAAGCAAGAGAGATAGGAACAGATTTAAAAGAAATAATTAATGTTTAAAAATTAAAACAGTCCTCCAAAGTAGTATTGCAACAATACAATCAGTCTTCCAGTGGATAAAACGGGAATAATCTACTCCACATTCTGAGGATTAGGTATTTATTGCTCTGTTTTGGGAACATTTCAAAAACCACAGTTGATGTGCTCATGTAATACACACTATTCTGGTTCTGGATTTGAAATAGTTTACCTTAAAGATATCCTTTCACTGGTATTTTTAGTCAATGACTCAATGACTATATGTTATCCTCCTTACTGAGTCTTTGTTTTACAATGAGCTAATTCAACAAATTAATTTCAGTATTTAAAATATGTCCTAATTTTATCAAATTTTAACACTATTTTTACATAAATTGTGTCTTGTAAATTGTATCATTTGAGACTATTAAGGCAGCCTATTCAACAAACATTTTCTTTGCTGCACAAATTCAGCTAAGGCTTAGGGATGAAAGGTGACAACTGGTCTTTGCTTTTAGGAAGCTCTCTCTTGAATTTCCTTTCAAATTCCTTTCTCAGTCCCTTCCCGTTTGGAATCCCTGTTCTGTTCAGAAACCACTTTCACTAGAAATGCCAAAAAGATAAACCAGTTTACAATCACTAATCATTAAGTATATATGCATTTTCAATGAAGGTATAACACATATTCATGTGGAAATATTCTTAGTTTAACCAGTGCTGCTGCAAGCAATTAGATCTCCCCCATTTCAGATGAAAAAGGGTTCTCTGTGGGCTGGGCTGGCCAATTGAAGTCTCACCTTCCTACAGGAGGCAAGTATGGTTCCATCCTTTGCTCCTTTGACAATAACTGACAGCTCTCTCTGTGTTCAAGGCAAAACTTGCTAATCTACTTGACTTGTAAGTATCAGTAGCATCAACATAGCAGCACTCAGCAATGTCAACCTGCAGCTGAAGCCTCTTCCACTCTCCCAGGCTATTAGACTTAAACCTAACCATATGAGAGGAAATATATCCACAGCAAACACAGAGGTAGGAGTTCATTTCTTTGCCTAACATAACCCTAAATATCATGGTAATAAACTGGAACACCATGTTGAGTAACAGTTACCCAGCAGGAAAAGCCCACCTTCATCTTGTGTGAATCAATTCATGTCTTCAGTGTTTTATCACTTCCTTTCAAGGCAGCTAACAAATATTTATTACATGATTCCTATAGTCTTATGGCTTGTTAGGCTCTCGGGTGTACAGGCGTGTTCAGAACAAATTCCTTGTCCTTGACAAGGTTATAGTCCATTTGAGACATATCATTCAAAATTATGCAAATAAATAAATAAGATTTTGTGGTGGAAGTTGGGTGCTAAGAACATGTCATGGATCATTATGTAGGTTTCTATGCAGAATTCAAAACTCAGTCGTGAGAAAAGGGGGCAACACCACAAGGATCTGATTGTGGGGTTAGAAGGTAGGTGTGAGATGGGGAACAAATGGAGTGACTTAGGCAAAATAAAGTGAGGACAAGGCCCAAGAAAGAAAAGAGCCTGACATGTTATTAGGAGTTTGCCTTAAAACTCAGCTGCTTGGCTGAGACCCCAGTACCCTGTCTAGTTCTTCCTGAATCTTTCCTGTCTTATCACAGGCACTGTGCCCACAACTGAAAGAGCTGCCAATAACAAAAATGTCATCCAAAGGAGTATGAGTATCACCACCATCCTGGAAACTCCTGTTATTTACCCCCATCTCTCTACCTCTAGACATTTACCGCTTAGATAACCATACTGGCCCAGATGAGGCCAGAGTTCACTCCACCCTTCAAATGCTAGAGTTCAAATCCTTGTGAATAATATAATTGTATCCAGAGAAATAGAAGTGTCTTGGTTTTTGTTTTGCAATTATAGATGTGGTATAAATCCTCTTCCCCACGATCTTAAGACAAATTAGTTAACTTCTCTGACTCTTAGCTATATCAATAAAAGTGCATATGCTAGTCTATGTTAGTCTATATTTATCGTTTTAAAATTCTTACCTTACAAAGATTATGAACAAGGTGGTGTGGAGTATACAAAGATTTATGAGATAGTGTCTCTGCCCTAAATCACTGCAGAATCTTGTGAGGGTGATAAAGCACACAGAAAAATTACAAGCGACCCAATAGAATGTAATAGCACCTGGGAAAGAACCCAGCAAAATATAATTAAAATCAGAGCAAAAAACATATTGCATTTTAGCTGGGAAACTAGAAATACGGGACATTGTTTTCATGCATTGGACCTTGAAGGACAAGGCATTTGCAAATTACATTCAAAAGATAAGGGTATACACCTATTTCTGTTTGGAAGAAATAATGTGGAATCCCAAGGCATGAAAGTAGCAAATCGTGGTAATTTTTAAAAGAACACTCCCTTATCCAATTTGATTGGATCTTAGAAATAAAAGGGAGTAATGAGAATGAAGGTGGAAATGTAGTTTGGGAAACAATTTTATTTTGTAGGAATGAAGAATCACTGAAATGTTTAGATTAAGGAATAAGACTCTAAAATATCCTTTAGTAATATATCTGTGTTTCTGTATGTAGCAGAACTTGTAGTGGAAAAAGACTGAAGGCTTTGATATCTGGCATAATTATCCAACTATAAAACATGTTACTATACAATTACAGAATATCAATATAGGGACACGAGGTCTACCATTCTTTAAAATAGAAAAAAAAATGATGTTTATTTGAGTTATGATATGAACATAACTAGATACTGGTAAGAATCTCTCTTTAGAACTTTAAAAAAATTAAATTTGAGTTATCAATTATCGTCTGCAAATCATAGATAGTACATACTAATTCTTGCACTGCTTCTATTCAGAACGTTACTACTGAGCTCTCAGCTGTACTTTATACCTCATGAACTCAAACTATAGATTTACTTTCTCGAAGTCATCATTTGTCTTTCTCGACAAATGTTCTACCTATTTACTGCTGCATACAGTAATAATTTGATACCACATTCTATACATTTCAAGGTTTCAAAAATGTTTGACATTTTCATGTTAAATATTATAATATCAACTATGGATATTAATCATAGTAGCTTTTATTATTTATACAATATTTCATAGTGAGCTTTAGTCACCCATTTTAAATAGAGACATCTGACATGCTTAATAAAAAATTTTATATACTAGGTTTACTACTTTCTAGATATAACCTTGATTGATTTATTTAACATATCTAACATCCTGATGTTTAATAGGGGATGATTTTAGTAACTATCTAACATAATTAAATGGATTAATACAAGTAAGTTTATTTAAGCAGTCTTAGCACCAAGAGGTCATTTAACAAATAGAGTTTATTATTATATACCAAATACTTCTTCCTCTGAAAGGGCAATTTTTTAAATAAGTCTGAAAATTTGAAAGATTGGTTTGGAGAATGGGGAAGGCAAGCCATGCATTAGATTGAAATTATTGCAGTTTTTCAACTAAAGTCTGTAGACACCAAACTAAAGAAGTTAGCAATTAACAAATCAATTTAGACTATGTCTTCATTTAGCTTAGATTATAAACACTAAAGAAGGTTCATGTTGGGGCTTGACTGGCTGTCTACGTTGACAAGTTAACCAGATAATCAACATTTCTTATCTTAACAGTCTATTGCAAGCATAGAGTCAAGTTCTAGACTCAAATGTCATTCAGTATTTTACATCCAAAGTGAATTTGAAACAAAACGTGCAATAGTTTCCCCTTTCATTAACCCATTGACATTCCTGTCTCTAACCTCATTTAAAAAAGAAATTCCATAGAGATTTGGTAGCATTAAAAGAAAATGCAGTCTATGTACTTTACCCCTCCATAATTAGTAATGTGGAGACAACACGTTACAATTTGAATGAAAGTCAGGATATACTTGATGTCTTCCTAGCTCTGCTAACTAAATAGATGCGTAAATTTAAGCTTGTCACTTAAGTGCATCTTACTATTTTCAGTATAAAATGGAAGGTGAGTCTATAAGAAAGAGTCACTCACTCAGCAAGGCAAAGTTTATAGGCACACATTTTGTTTTAGTGTTCTTGGTGCTTAGCAAAATGCCCGGTACATACGAGGAAATGATAAATATTGACAAAACTAAACATAATGCTGCCATCCATAAAAATGTACAGTCTGTATTTATCTTGAGAACTGTTGATATATCAGGAAGACTAAACAGTGAATGTACTGTGTAGGAAGAATACAGGAAATAAGAAAACAACAAAGGTCAAGATTGTCAATTCATGACAGGAAAAAAAACAAACAAGGGAATATTGGGAAAGCAGAATACTGGTGGAAATAAAACTGACTCTAACTGAGGTATCTTCAAAGGAATATACACCAAAACTGCAATAGTCAAATTTGTATCTGAACCTTATCACTGAATTTTTGCATGTGTGCCTAGAGATCAGGTAAAGCCGAGACAATTTCCATTTTCCCACCATGCAATTATTTGAAATATGCATGCAACTGAATATATTACAAACTCTGCAAATGCATTATCCCTAATTTTAAAGAATAAATGAATTTAGCAATAATTATCAAAATTAATATTATTTAAATTATCATATTATCATTAATATGATTTATTTTAATAAGTTTAAAAGTGCTTACATTGTTGTCACACATTTTCTTTACAGAATATATGTATTAAAAACAACAAAATTATCTAACAATCTAACACAAATCACCTATTTTCAATCAGCCATGGAAATAATACAGGAAAATTGCATTTTAAAAGCTGACAAATAATAATGGTTGCAGATTGTTCTACAAAGACAGATTTTATACTTCTACTCATAATCCCCTATGCACTTGTCATTAAGGTAACTGTTCTCCATGAACTATTTCTCTCACAGTGATTTTTTTCATGGTAGAATATTAAACCCATTTTAGAGGTAAGGAAACAAGTTCAGAAAGTTTATGTGCTTTCCCAAGGTCCCACAACTAGTAAGTGCCTGACCTGAGATTTAAAAGCTACAAGTGATTGACTCTTGTGCCAGTGATCGTTTCTTCAAAAAATATAAATCTAATTTTCCTTTGAAAAGGTAAAATAAAATTAAATAGTTCCCGCAGTCATAATGTAGAATCATTAAAAGTGAAATATTTTCTCAATTTCCTAGTAATTAATAATGACAAATATCCAGAAAAATTAAGTCTATGCATATTTGTAGTAAACAATCAGAATAATGACTTTGTTATTGTTGTTTTGATGACAAAGAGCTGATAAACAAGAAATAATAATCTTTTTTTTTTTTAGGAAATTGATTTTCACAAGGCAATGAGAAGAAATTTCATTAGTGTTCAATTATTATTATCATAATTAGCAAGCTAAAAAATTCTATTTATTCATTGAAATGAAAGTTGAGCAATATAGCATATGAAACTTAGCCACATAAAACTGTTCAGAAAACTGAATGTAATTTTTTTATGATTAAAAACCAGCTTACATATCATATTCAAAGAAAAGAAGCATTCCTTCATAAACAGTCGCTATGGCTAACTTGAAAAAGAAAAGTTTGGACAAAAAGTATGTTGCTCCAGTTATAGTATATTGCTTCCAGCTTATAGTTGGAATTTATCAAAGGATTAGATGGGAACTAACGCAGGAATAATATCAGCAGCAGATTTAATGCGCTCCTTGCTGATTTGATTTTTTTGATTTCTTGTTCAAGATGTTGCCACCAATTCAATTAAAAGTAGGATTGATTATATTTGAAGTTATTTGTTCAGTTAAATTCTATACATCTACTACTCCAAAGATGTAAATAATAAAAAATAAATTTTCAGAGGGGCATTCAAACTAACGTATTTTGGTAATGAGGCCTCTTATAATATGGATAGGTCCTTTGGGTTTGGTTCCTCAGTGTAAATTTTCAGGACATCAAATTACTGATATTGAACAATAAATAACATATATATATTATAAAATCACAAAACTTGTACTTGCTCTCTTTTATTATAGATTATTATAGACAACACTGAATGCCTCTAGCCTGGAACATGAAATAGAAAAAACATTTAATATGTATCCAAAAAACAAGATGCAATATCAACTCTACTGATGGCAATCTATTAACTTACTTGGGCTTCCGTAATCAAATGATAGATTGGAATATATAGTTAATGTGTGTTCTTGCTTTAAAACTACAAAGTTAAAAAGAGCAATATTTGGGTCAATTATATCTAGAATTATAATTAAGGGGGTTCTTGAGTGACTTTAGTCGATTTACACATTCCTTCAATGGAATAGGTCACTTTAAATGTGCAGTTCCTTAAATTACCAATTATCTAATTTAAGACATTTGGGCTGAATTCACTCAAACTCCAAATGTCACTTGCTAAATTTGAATCAAACTATTTTCTTCCCTAGTGTAGTCTTTACACTCCTATATACGCTAGATGTTCCTAATCACAAGCTAGCCCATCAGAAAGGGCATTTCTTCATTTGGACGAAGTAAAATACAGCTTTATTAGGGAGGCCCTCTCCTCTTATGGATGTTGAATTAATGTGTTTTATGAGTTTGAAATAAAATAGGAATTATAGTTAGGATAGTCCCCGAGAGAAATTAGAAATGCTCACACAAGATTATATTCCTCTTTAGTTAGACCACTTCCGGTCCCCGATCAACCTCTTAGCCCATGGTCCTTTGCTTTTTGAAAGGGGCGAGAAGATTCCGCTGTGCCAAGATTCACTCAACCAGATTATACAGGAATGCCCATGTCTTCTAGTATATTTGGGACTAAGAAATTTAGCAGTTTGTTTCAGCTCCAAACCTTACTTCCCTAGAGAAGCCTTCAAAGTCATTTGTGCCTTTCACTTCACCAGTGTCTAAGGTTAAGTAAAGGTACAACATTTCCATGTTCAGTCTTTGATTTTCTACTCTACGACAAATCCACATCACCCAGAACCTGAAATTCAAACTTTCTTTTATAGTCATACAAGTCACTCCATATAGTTCTCTACAGTTCTCTTTAACATTTTTAATATTTAATACTTTTTAAAATATTTTAGAAACATATTAGATTAAAATATAAATACATTTAATATTATACTATTCTTCATCTTGCAAGCCGTTGTATCTTAATATGCTCATGAGAAGACACTGATCTTCTTAGTGGTATCCATATTATTTGCTACTTAAATTCTGTCCTTTTTGATTTATTGTGGTAGGAGAAAAAGACTTTATTCATATTAATTTTGCAGCCATATTTTATTTTTGCACTTATTGTAACTTGCTGTTCCAACTATAGTTATGTGAGTTAATTCCCTATTCAAAGTTAAATTGCCTATTGTCATTTATTATTTCATTTATTTACAAAAATTTGCATCTTAGTTTCTAACTCACTCCTGAATGTGATCCAAATAACTTCCTTCATCATTTAGACAGATTTTAAATGCATTTTCTATTTTTTTAGTCACAACACATCTCTGTAAATGCCTAGGTATTGGTTTTTGAGCCACGTATCTATCGACATTCATTGATCTCATTCAGTTAACTCTTTTGTGAAGTTCATATCATATATGTGCTGAAAATCGCAAAAACTTCATCTGCAGAATGAAATTTGTCTCTGAACTCCAGACTCATATATCCAATATTTGGGAGTGGAATAGGCATCTCAAACCATGTTTGTCCAAAACTCAATCCAATTTTCCAATTGTCAATAAATAGCAGCTTTGTCCTTCCAACCGTCCTCTCTAGTAACCCCCAAATCACATCCCATCTTCAGACATCAGTAAATCTTATCTGCACTACCTTCAAAACACATCCAGAATTTCACTGCTATCCCATCAAAGTGTTATCGCCTAGTCCAAGGCATTGGCATGTTTCTCTTGAATTATTTCAGTGGGCTACCAATTGATCTGCTTGCTTTTTTTCATTGTCCCTCCCTACTCCCGTCATGTATATTCGATGTTTGACACAACTGCCAGATCTTTTTACAGTAAAAAATCCTCTCAGGCCTCCATTCAAAACATGACTACCCACCTCACTAAGTGTACAAACAAGCTTATTTATATAGCCTACAAGGTTCTACGAAATCTGTGATAACCTGCCACCCACTTCTCTCACATCCTCCCCGATTTCTACCTTTTTTCCTCATATACCACTTGCTTGATCAATATAGACCTCCCATGCATAGGCAGGCAGGCAGAATCCTGTCTTAAGTGTTTTTCATTTGCTATTTCCTCTCCTGAGGATGTTCCTCCCTTAGTAATCCATGTAACTTATTTCATTAACAACTTCAAGTCTTTGCTTAGATGTGACAATCTCAGTGAAGTCTTTCTTGACCATACTGTTTGAAATTGAAAATGCCTCCACATCCACAACACCCCTACCCTTCCATCCTGATATTTTCCTTCTTCTCCCTGTTCTGTCTTCATCCATAGCAGTCATCCATCTAACATACATGGGTGTGTTTATTATATATGTTGTTTTTATTATGTGCTTTTTTAAATAGAGTTTTTCTATATCCATGAAAATTGAGACAATGCCTGGTGTTTAGTAAGTATTGAGTAAATAATTATTTAGTGCTGAATAAGTGAATAAATCAATGAATGAATTGCTATAATCAGAAAGATCCTTAAACTCTTAGAGCGAACTTTTCAAGGGACAACACAATTCGAACAAATCTTCAAGAAGGAAAATTTGGAACATCTTGTTAATTTTTACTTACACATTTCATTCCATAGAGTTTAATTATCTGGAAGAGTTTTTAAAATATTCATTGCAAACAACCTTTCTTAGTCTATAAAGTTCAATTTTATTAACCTGTGGTCCTCTTGCTAAGTTATTAGAGTATCCACATCTTCATGTTCATAGACACAACGCTGTAGTAAATTGTATCCACTTTTTCATGTTCATAGACTCAACACTGTAGTAAATTATTGTCCCTGCTTCAAAAGTTTGCTTTGGCCCCTTTACTGACATTTTTCAACTCCTTCAAGGGCTTAGATATGTCCTTCTTGAAACTCTAAGTTATGATTACAAGGCTGATGATTTGCTTACAAACTATACTTGGTATTCCTCAAATTCCTCAGTAATCCTTGCCCTACTTCATATTACATTGGATGTGACTTCACATTCTAAATACATAATGTACATTGCAGATATTTTCCAAACAGCTTTGAAGCAATGTATACTCTTTATTTTGTTATAAGTTTATTTTATTCAAGAGTCACTGCACTGATGAAAACCAAAATAAAAACAACAAATTATAATATTTATCTAATGCATATGTTTGCATACCCAAGTAATATAGCACTATAAAATACAAACTTTCAAATATAGAACACCAGCCCATTTAGTATAAAATAAATATTTTCTGCTTGTTAAATGAATCAAAGAATACAATTATTTCTTAAATTAGCTATTTTTCAGTGCACATGTATAATACATATACAATCTTTACATTTACAGAATTAAATGATGACAGATTTAATACCTGCAATATGTTTATATAATCTACTGTTTTAAAAGTGTATTAATGAAAATAACATTTATGGAAGGAGGGCAATATTTTAACTTTCTAAATTACTACTACCAATATTAATAAGCCATGATAATGTCAAAAAATAAAAGTTAGAAATAATAAGAAAAACTACATTGTCATTTCAAAGTTTTGATAGAAAAAATTCTGCTTAAACATAATTTAAAAATATAAACTATAATAATTTGATGAACATATCAAAGAAAATCTTTATCCAATGAATATAAAACTGAACTTGCCATACCAGTACATATAAATCTCAATATATAAATACTAAAATCTAACACCTTTCCTTAACGTTTTTATTTATAGATACAATTTATAAATAGGTATGGGTTATATGTGATATTTTGATACATGCATAGAATATGTTATGATGAAGTCAGGGTTTTTAGGAGATTCATCACTACAAGCAGTTATCATTTCTCTGTGTTGGAAACATTTCAAATCTTCTCCTCTAGGTATTTTTAAATATACAATATATTGGTTTTTTACTATAGTCACCCTGCTGTATGGTATTATTTTAGGGCTGTGTTGAGAAGAACATATATAGCCAATATCATACATATTTTAGGTATTACAGTTCCATTGTTTACATAAGCTAGAAATATGCAGAATGAAATAAAAACAAATATTCTCATTCTGAGGAATAGTGTAAGCCAAATACATATCTTTACAACAGCAGTATGTGAAAAGATTAAATCAAATATACTGCACTACTCCAAATCTCTCGAAATCTATGTAAGTTTCAGTTTAAAGGAAAAACTATATTTGATCCCTGGGCACAGTGGGTCACCCTGTAATCCCAGCACTTTGGGCCAAGGCGGGTGGATCGTTTGAGGTCATGAGCTCGTGACCAGCCTGGGCAACATAGTGGAACACCGTCTCTAGGAAAAAAAAAAAAAAAATATATAATATAGTTTTTCCTTTAAACTGAAACTTACATAGATTTCGAGG
>NC_045435.1:18173490-18177122 GCF_002776525.5 Piliocolobus tephrosceles
GGCTACAGCAGAAGAATCACTTGGACCACAGAGGCGGAGATTGCCATGAGACGAGATCGCACTACTGCATTACAGCCTGGGCGACAGAGCAAGATTCCGTCTGGGGGGAAAAAAAAAAGCCCCCAAAACCAAATTGTTTTTGAAGTGGATATTTTGGCAAGCACAGACAATGATATCTACTTTTTTTTTTCAATTGACAGATTTTCTTGTTGGAATGTGTCAACATTTTGTAGTAGAAATTGTGTTCTATATAAGTTAAATTATACACTTTTTAATATGTTTTGTGTATAACATTTCATACATATAATATTTCAAGCATAGGTAAGATTGTTGAAGAATATTGAGTTTGATCTAAAATGGCTTATGTTGAGTAGAATTTATTTTAAGAAACTTTTTCCTTTCATCACGGAACTCTCAAATAATGAGATTTTATAAACACAATGACAAACCATTTAAAGTGAGAAACGAGCAAACAGGTGTACAGCTTGTGCCTAATAGGCCTTTCCTTAGTTTCACAGTCGGATAATTTTCTTTGCATACCGCCTTGACCTGATTATTCATGGCTTTTTGCATAATGAGAGAAAGCTTTTAGACATGTTAGGTATGACATACAAAATCTGCAACTACTCAACCATCTTGAGCAGTCCTGTTGATTTTTGTAAGGTAGATTTAGCAGTCCAATAATAAATTGATGCAACATGATTAAAATGTTGAATCAGTGAACTCTTTGAAAACACAAAACACTATAATGTTTCAGTGTATCATCATATGTGTGAAACTATTCTCATACTTGCTTAAAATGTGTTTAAACAGGCAATTAACACACTGGCACTCTTTGAAAAGTTATCTAAAATGTTTTACTCTATTAGATCTGTTACTTTTACCTATTGATAAAAAAATTGAAATAAGAATCTACTCAAAAATATTATTGTAAATTGGCCTTTCAAATGTATAACCTCCAGAGATAGGTTTGATCAACAGAAATGTTTATAATTAAAATAACCTGCCCAAAATTGGATATCTTTTACATTTTTGCATGTTTCTTTTTTCAGGGATAATTCTATTAACCCTGACCTAATAATTCTATACAAACGCACCATGATTTAGATAAACACTTCTCCATTATTTTGCTAATTAACTTACAATATATTGTTACTATTCAATATTCTGTTCTGATGTGTGTCCACATTTTCTATTTTTATATTTATCTTAAGTTACTGTGTCAAAATATTTAAGCATTTCATGTAGTCTTTACATACATTCCCAAATATATTCCTGAATGGTTATACTAATTTATATTTAATCCTAGATGTTGAGATTATTTAAGATTGCCTTGAATTTATTTTTTCCTGAACTTATCTACAATACAGTACTTTGTGTCACATATAATTTTCCTTCTTCCAGTTCTTTTTATTTTACTTCATCTTTGGCTAATGGTTTTTATATGGAGTACATGGGAAGCAAATTTTCAAATTCTTTCCTTAAAATATACCTTTGTTTCAGCACTTTTTATTTGTTGTATTTTAACTGTTTTGCTAACTATATGATTTTAGACTAAAAATTACTGTTTTTGTTTTCAACCAATAAATATCTTTTTTTCTTCAATAGCATCTGCTGTTGCAGATGAAGTTTCTAACACCAATTAGATTATTGTTCAATTTTAGTAAACTCTTCTAAAATTATCAGAAATTTTAATAAGTTATTTTTAAAATAATAAAAAATCTAGAAAGCTTTTACAAATAAATATTGGCTGGAAACTTCCCAAACCACAGAAAACATGTAGATAACTGGATACAGGAAGGTCAAATATCTCAAATAAGAAAAATCCAAAGAAATGCACATGAAGACACATTATAGACAAATTGTCAAAATTTAGACAAAGAGAACTTTTAAAGCAGCAAGAGAAAAACAACTTCAATGTACAAGAAAATCTCAATAAGAGTATCAGAAGACTTTTCAGCAGAAATTTTGCAGGTCAAAGGAGAGTAGAATGATAGATGCAAGTTATGAGAAAAAAAAAGTTAACAAAAAACAAACTGCCAATGAAGTGCACTGTATATGACAAAACTATCCTTCGATAACGAAGGAGAAATAAAGACCTTCTCAGACAAGCAAAAGTTGAGGGAGTTCATCACAATAGACATCAATAACCAAGTGTGTGGGAAGGGGAGAAGTAAAAATGTACAGTTTTTGCATGTGATTAAAGTTAAGTTGTTATCAGCTTAATGTAAACTTATAATTATTGGTCTTGGCAATGATATGATAGCAAAGAATAGGCAACAAAACCAAAAAACAGATAATGTAGGTGGGACTACATTAAACTAAAAAGCTCTGCACAACAAAAGAAACAATGAATAAAGGCAACCTATGGAATAGGAAACAATGTTTCCAAATAATAAATCTAATAAGCCGCTGATTTCCAAAAATAAAAAAGGAACTTCTAAACGTAATAGCAAAAACTAATAACCCAATTAAAAAGTTGGCAAAGTACTTGAACAAATATCTGTCCAAAGAAGACAGTTAAAATAACTATCTTTTTTAAAGACCAGTGTTGGTAAGGATGTAGATAAATTAGAACCCATTTACATTATCGGTGCGAATGCCAAATATTGCAGACTTTTACCATGTCCAGATATCTGCTTCAGTAAAATTAAGTTTTCTAAAATTAAAATCTTAATATTTTTAGATAACTAAAAATATTGGTAGTCAATAAAATTGGAGACTATCACTAGTTAAATAAACTTACTAAAATATATTCTGTATAAAAAGATAAAAACTTAAAAACATACAGGAATAAAGTAATATTTCTTAAGGAAATATATAACATTAAATATAACAAAAATGTAAATTTTATTTCTTCAAAAGAAATATCTAAAATTTCCCATAATATGAAGCTGAATATAGACCCATTCAATCTCATTTGAAGAGTATTGTATCTCCTATCATGGTATTTTGATGATTAATAAAAGCATTCCCAAGAAATGTTTTCTTTAAACATTTTCACTTTTTAAAGACTGTTTGCATAGAGAGTCACTGATCCACTATTACAATGTACTCAAAGCAATTCATCTGTTCTGTGGAAAGGTTAACAACAGCGTAAGATTATCCATGTATTTAGGCTCTCATAATATATTTATTGAAGTGATTAGCAATGGGGACTCTGTGGCAGAGATTAATACTACAGAAAAGCACAAGCTGCATGCATGCCACTCTGGTAAAACATCATTGCTTCTTATTAATTTAAATGAAAAGGTATTTCTTACTCTTGAAACCCCAAACTAATCAGTATATGCACCTCTCTTTTTATTGAAGGATTGTCTTATAATTATCTATTAATAAGCTACACAAGTTTCTAAAACTTGGTCCCCCTGCAAATCTGTGAACTATTTTTTAATTGTGGAGAAGTCAAAATCACAGATCAGTATGGTTTTACATTGATATGTGATACTCCATAACTAGAATTGTTAATCTGTCTAAATTGAGCCAGAAACATTCCCAAGATACAAAATGTATCTTTTATATGTATCTATAGAGCATTTTGCAATTATGTTTAAAACCTTGTGACTTTCCCTAAAACTACCCACCCACACACACACACACACACACACACACACACACACACACACACACAC
>NC_045435.1:18177132-18229603 GCF_002776525.5 Piliocolobus tephrosceles
ACACACACACACACACACACACACACACACACACACACACACACACAGGAACATCAGCAGTAAGAACATTTCATATACCCTCTCTGAAAAATTATGTACTTTAGAAAAGAGCATGCACTATCCCTACAATCAAAACATACTTAATATGTTTCTAAGACTGCATGCATGGCAAGAGGACTCTAAAGAGAAATAAAATAATATGTGTGCCCTCAGAGCATTTATGATGTATTTTGGAAGAAAGCAACATGTGTAAAATCAAAAGTTTCAACACAAGTGATAAACAATGACGTATCAAATGAGTAGTGAATCCTATTAGCCTTTAAAATAGTAAAGAAAAAACTACCAAGGTTTTGCACAGTGGCCTGAGTTGTACTTCAGAATGAAATTAGAGTTTATAATGGCTAACAGATAAACAAGATAAATACAAATTAAAGATAAATACAAGTTAAATAATAAGTGATGATTATTTAAACAGAGCTGTAGAGGTGGGACTGGGAATGAGAGAATGCTTTGGAAATAATGTGAGATCATATTTATTGGGAAAGAGAATTTGTGAGTGGAACTGTTGTAAAGATCAATCTAAAGTAAATAATAAATTTATCTTTAGTCACTAGGTACCTGTTAGTTTTTAACTTACTCTACTAAATGTACTCAGGAAAATGTAGGGCAAATGTATAATATAGGTTGTAAAAAAGCAATACAATTATTGAAATAAAAAGGTATTAGTGAGACCTAGAAAAAAAATATACAGTTTTCATGGAAATAGAAAAAAAGGGGAGAAACTCAAGAAATAAAAGAAAAGTAGTAAGGCTGTCTCTACATGTGATCAGAAAGCAGTCACACATGGCTATCAATATTGTAGCCTAAATGAGTCAAAAAATCATAAGATTTCAGAGAAAGGGAACAAAGTTTAGATACAGAGTTATTTGTGAAGTGGCAGGAAATGGTTCTGGGAGGCATTTATAAACTCATGTAATATTTTTTATTCTATCTTTTATCAAGAATTGTTTACAATGGAATATAAAAGGTAAACATACTATAAATTTAATCACTTAAATTGCCAACCCTAACCACAGATAAGAGAAGTCTCACCAGAAAGTGTAACACAATTTACTGATTGAACAGTAGATTGGCTGATTTGTATTCAGTGCAACAAAAGAAATACAAGAAGTTAAATAATTCTCATCTGACAGACCATAGCATAACTATATTCAGTGAGAGAATTTTTACTTAATGTTTCAGGATGATGCAAAATCCAAGATGAATTTTCCAGGTGAAAGTTGATGCATGCAAAATTTAGACTTGAGTGAGAAGTTATGATTAGAAACATGGATCTGGCTGGGTATTATATAAGTGACTCAATCATTCAATAAATGAACCTTCTAAAGATCTTAAAAACAGAAAGCTAAAGAGTTAACAATGAATCTTGGATGTGCTTCCTTTTAGGGAGAAGAAGATTGATAGCCCTGCTTCACTATTTGTTCACTACCTGTATGGCCTTGAGCTTGTTATTTCAGCTTTTGAAGATCATTTTTCTCATTGTATAACAGGGATTCTAAGAGTTCTTCTACTATGACATTATTTGAGATAGTGCAGATAAAAGATTACTCCAGTACTTAGCACTTAATATTTTATTTTTTAAAAAAACATAATCATCAGTTCCTGTCTATTCCTGTCATTACCACCTCAGTTCAAGCATTACTTTATCACTGGCTAATAATAATGTTCTATCATTTTTCTTTTTCAAACTCATTTCTTCTTTGTATTATCTTAACATTCATAAAGATTACTTTTAACAAATAAATACCATGTTACTTTTTTTCAAAGGATTTATATGTTGTACTAAATGAAATTCAAAAGTTTAAGACAGATATTCACATTCCTCTAGAGTATTTCCTTAACTTGCCTTTCCACTATACTGCCTCATTAGTCCCCTGTTCATACTCAACATTTCAGTCCAACAGGGCTGTTCAATGTCCCTGGGCATAACAACAGCTTTTTCCTGTGCATTCTTCTGTGGAATTGATGCTATTTCTTATTCTTATAATATACTCTATACTTTGCTACTGAAAATCACCCAAGCTTTGTTTCTCATAAATCATCTTAAAACATGCCTCTGTTCAACCTCTTACTTGAATTTATATTACTTACATTTACATTAGCCTAATAGTATCATGATTTTTAGTTCAGTTCAAAGCAGAGAACTATAAACAAACCATTATGTTTTGCTAAGTGGGAAAATCAGTACTAATGAAAAGAAACTAACAAGAAGACAAATTTCTACTAAATGTGAGAGGTGACTGAGTCAAAGATAGAATTTAATTCCTTGAGAGATTAAGAATTCTGAAATAGTGAATGGCAGGGATGTAATATGTAATATAAGTTTTTAAATCCATGTTGTAATTTATCCAAAGGATTTTAAAAAGAATCTTGAATTTTGATTTTTTTTATTATGTATAAGTATATCATTTCAGTAGCAATGACTGCTGATGCCAGATACTGTTACTAAGCGCTATATAACATCATATGGAAATGGACAGTTAGAATGTAGTTAAGAGAATAACTCAAGCTTAATTGAATATTGAGGTCAAAGGAGTTGTGATGTGTGTGTATCTTTGTGCATTGATTGCTTGTTTTTGTTTTCACTTTGCAAGAGATACTAGAACAAGTAATTATATATCTTAGTTTATTATAAAATATTAGCACTGTTTTTGTGAGATATCATTTCATAATAAGCATTTAGATTTTATTCTCTGGAAAATAGTGATCTGCTTTGACAAACTGACAGTAATAGTAGTACATAGGTCACTGCTTGACAAAAAAAATAAATTATTCAGAAATATCAATAATAGTTCTCATTTTTACATAATACTGTGGCTCACATATAATGACCCTGAGGTTCTTTATCATAAGTGCTATTTGTCAAAAAAAATTAGTCTACTGTATATTTGAAATTCAAACAGAAAAATATCTTTGAAACTATGAAATCAGGGTCAGTTTTATATTTACTTATTATTTATTATATATAGTTGGTTTCAATAAAGAAAGTGAAAAGGTATTATAATCATTATCTCATCATCTAAGGAATCGCTTAGCAAATACACATATCAAAAGAGAACATTTTGTAAAATATGCAACTGTAACAATTTGAGAGCAGAAACCAGATCAATGGAAAAAATGCATGTAACTGAATGCGTAATCAAGAAGTTCAAAATCATGCGAGGTTTATGTATATATGAAGATTTTATATTTTTATTAACAAGAAAACAAAGCCTTGAAATGAAAAGAAATGATGGATGAATCATATATACATGAATATCTACTTACCTCTATGTCTATATATTTACTTATCTATATAAAACATTTTGTGGAAGGCAGGGGCACTTATTTGAAAACAAATCTATAATGAATCATAAACAGCGGGAAGCCCAGCAAAAACATTTAGTACTAAATTGCTGATGACTCTTATAATGTATGCATAATGTAAAAGTATTTTTGTTATTGCCTTGGGAACTCATAAAACACCATTTGGAATTTGTAAGTGTGCAAAACGCAAAAGAAAATCATGTAATATTATCACTGATCACCAAGTTGAATAATACTGCCATTGTTAGAAAGGAATTCAAAAGGTAGTTGCTTAAGTGAGAATACTCAAGTTATTCTTCCATTTCAAAATTTTTGCTAAAGGTTTTTGATAGAATATTTAAAATGGCCTTAATATACTTCCCACTACTTCTTCCTCAGCCCCATCTTCTGTTTCCTCCTCTTATTCTCATTAGATTCTATGGCTAGGCTTTTTCCTTATCTCATTGACTTCAAGCTGTTTCTCTTCTCAAGCTTTTTACACATTCTCTTCTTGGACTCTCGTGTACACACAGCCTTATTCCCCTGCACTTTCAGTGTTGTTTACTGTCTCTACTTGAGAAAAATCCTTCTCAATTCCCCTAACCAGACTAGAAACTGAACTTTTGCAACTGTAGGGCTTTCAGTGGTTTATTTGTGTAATTACATATTTAATTCCTTTTTCAGATGCTCCATGAAACTCCACAAAACCAAGAAGGTCTGTGTTGATCACTACTGTTACCCTACTAGCTATTTCTGTAACTATTTATTGAATGAATATGTGATGATTATATGCAAGAGGGAGGAAGATGTCCTATTCTAAAAATAATGGCATTAGATAGATGATCCTTTAATGGACAACCTTGCTGCTAAAGCCCTTGGACTACGGAATGAATCAGGAGCAACTATCACAAGCAACCACTGCCCGCTACTCCCATCTTGAATCCATCCATACTTAAACATCATTCCTCTTAATGAATGAATGATCTGTGATTTAAATTCCACTCTGCTGCTCTCTGCTACATATGTCCTAGATCCCTTCTCATCTCTTCTAGGGCATCACTGTTACAATTCTCTCCTCCATGTACTGTTGGACATCATCACATCTTGTCATCTGTCTTTAGTATATTTTTTCTTTATTGCCGTATTCCTACAGCTTTAGACATGATGTTGTTTCTTATATATGTCTCCTGAACTCACCTCACTAGCCAAATATTAATCTATTCCTGTCACTTACTCATCAAAACTCCTCAAAAGTGCTATACTCACTATCTTTAATTCCTCTCCTCTCATTTTCTCTGTAACTTACAGCATCACTGAAATTTCTCTTGTCAAACTTACCTGTGGCCTTCACACTGCTAAATCCTATTTGCAATTCTTAGTGTTTCTCCTATGTGATCTAGCAACAGCATTTGATCCAGTTAATCTTTCTCACTCCTTCTTGAAGTAGTTTCTGTGACGCCTCATTTTTCTGGTTATTTTCCTCCCTCACTGGTTGCTCCTGCTCATTCTCCTTTGATGCTTCAATCTTATCTTCCTCTCCTGTAAACATGAGAACGTCCAAGAGCACAGACTGGAGGTAACCTCTTCTTATGTCCATCTCCCTTGGGATTTCATCCAATATCATGGCTTTAATTACCACTGATGTGAAAATGACTCATAAAATGTATCTCCAAAATGTGCTTCTTTTCTGAGCTTACACCTCCAACACTTTATTTAACATTGACATCTAAATGTCCAGTAGCCGTCTCAAACGTAATATGTCTAAAACCAAAATTCTAATCTTTCCCAAACAATTCTACCTGCAGCTTCCTCCATTATAACATATAACAACTTCGCAGGTAGGTGCTCATATCAGAATGTGGGGTGAGGGGGCATCCTCCATCGCTTTAATATTTTGTTCTCATATTCTTGATTCGATAAATTGGCAAATTCCATTGCAGCATATTCAAAATTTATCCAGAATCCGACTACTTGTCAATGCCTCCACTGCAATTATGCTGATGCAAGCCACCACCATCTTTCCCTAAAATTGCCTGTAGTCTCACAATTCCTCTAAGTGTTTTTTTAAAGATTTTACTCAACACAGCTTCCAGAGTGATACTGTCAAAATCTAAGTCAAGTCATGTTCCTCTTCTATTCAAAATCTTCCACTGCCTTCCCACCTCATCCAGAGTAACCACTCAGAGACCCGTCTGTAAGAACTTATAACATAAGCCCTCATTAAATTTAACCTTTTTATTTCTTAGTGATCTGTCTCTTGTTCACTCACATACAACCACACTGACCTACTGTCATTTTCCTTAAACATACTAAGCATGATCTTGCTACAGAGTTTGCCACTTCTGGTTTCCCTGACTACACCCTTTTTTTCCCCTCAGTATTCGTGTGATTCACTCCTTTACTTGCCTCAAAATTTCATTCAAAATCACAGCCTTAGCAAGGATAACCCCTTCACTTCCCAATCTCTTGGCACTTTAGTTAACCTTTCCTAATTGTTGTTTTCATTCGTCATACCACTTACACTCCATAAGAAAAAAAAAAAAAAAGGTATATATTTGTTGTTGCTGTTGTTGTTTAGTGTCTGTCTTTCCTTACTACAGTGAAAGGTAGAGCAGGGAGTTCTGACTGGTGTATCAATGGCTTTCTCACTCCTATCTGGACAATAGTAGGAGATTGATAAGTATTTATTGAGTGAATGGATGAATAAGCACAAGAGAAACTTTGGCTTATTCAGAAAGAAGCTCTTAACTAGTGAAGTGATATAACCCAATAATTGTAAATATAAATGTATAAAGTAAGCCATATGACAATTAGTACTGTTTTTAGTTGTTTTGTTCTAGTGCTGAGGCACTGAAGAGATAAAATGTCATTTGTATCAGTGCATAATTATGAATCTAAAATAAATTTAAGTTTCTGTATTTAATATAATTCTCCTATTATTTTCTCCAGTTTGAGAAAATAAGAATTTTTATAGAAAGTTGTTTGAATAGAACTGTATAAACAGCTGCCTTTTCTCTTAACAATAACTTGATTTTATTTTTTTTTTCAACATAAAAGAAGTAAATTTGATTTAAAATGGCATATAATAACATACTTCTTTTTCATCAAGAAAATGTGGTACAACAAATTGTATATGCTCTTAACTAGCAAGATTATTTTATGTATGCTTGCATTTTCATGTTATATTTTTACTCCACTTTAAAAATTTTCTCTTAAAATGAGGAAACGATTTTCTTTTCCCTCTTTTTCTGAGGGTGTTTGATAAGTGGAAATAATATTCCATTTTGGTGTGGACTCTGTCATTTCCATGCCTTTCTCTGTTATTTTCTTGCCCTGTGACCTTGGATCATTCGCAGCAAACCCTTTTTTTCTTTCATCTATAAAATATGGACAACTGCCCAGCATTTTTCTCTGTGTAGTTTTAAGACCATATAACTTAGAACAGCAGTTCTCAAATGTTAGATGAAATAGTGTTGGCTGGTTTTGAGATATTCTTTGTTCCAGAGATATGACAGAAGTAAGAATGAAATAATAAGGTATACAGTTTTTAGAATATTTATTAAATATGAATGGATTTTCTTTGCTATTTAAGTAATCCCTATTTTCTTTTTTGGATAGTAATAAAACGTCTATTATGGATAATCAAAACACAATGGTCCTTTTTCTGACAGTTTAATTTTATTTTTGGGTTTTGTCTTAGGTGAAATATGGTTCTGAAAACTATGCCAATTTCACAGATTTTACTTTTTTTCTTTTTTAATTTAAGAGATATATAAAGCTCCAAAGTCTGGGAATGACCAAGTTAATGTACGTGCTATTCAAATTTTGACACCTGGTCCTGACAAATTAGAGGTAGAGGCAGGAGATATGGTTATTATTCTGGTTCCGCCATTACAAAGCATTATGACCTTGGGCAACTCACTTATGCTTCCTGTGTCTCTAATTCTGCTTCTATGATAGGAAGAAAATAGGTTGGAGGATTTGGGAAACGCCTTCTGGTTCAAAACTTATGACCAAATTATACTATGTATATTGCTTTCTATCATGATGTTTCCTAATTCTAACAAATTATTGAAACAGATTTCTATGTTCTAAAAGATATTAAGGCATTTTGATAATAAATCCTTTCGGAAAAATTTACTTTGTCATTGATGAGTATGGTAAAACCCATATTTATTTCTGCAAATAAATATTTCAAATAATGTAAGAGCAAACATACGATTATAGCAAAACAAACAACACACACGTGTTAACGTAGAGCATGATTCAAATTAGAGATTGAATTCACTCTTACGTATTTTCCACTCAGGAAGCTATCTTGCTCAAGATCAACTGCTAATCATTAATCTCTTTAGATGACATTGACTTTGCTCCGGATACTGCTAGGTTCAAAAACTTCATATGGTGTTTCAGTCAGAGTGATTGTGTATTAAGAAACATGAAAGGGTAACAACAATTAACCTTCCCCGGTTTAAAATGGAAAATTGAAAAACACAAGCAAGAAAACCTGAATCCATGCATCACACATGCCAATGATCATTTCTAATAATTTGTTTCATGTTTATACTCAATGAAGAAATATACTTCATGTAAACATTTTCATAAAATTTACATTCGGGGCAGGAGCACTTAGAAGCAGTCAATGTTTCGATACGAGATATTCTTTTTATTTTCCTTTAGCCAAATTTATAGATATGTGTGGAATGAGTGGCAACCAGAGCACTAATTTGTTCTAATTAACAATGAGCTTTTTTATGCACTTGGACAAACAATGGGAACCAGATATTCGAGTTCCATCTGTTTGGTAGGTTTACATTAGGGTTGATGGGAAATCAGAAACCACTCAGGTTTTATCTCACCACATCATGACCAGCTTCATAGATTTGAAATGTTGATGCTAAAGTCTAAATGGAACATAGGGCAAGATAGCATGATCACATACATATTAGCCATGAAATTTAAAAAGGAACCTAATAAAATAAAGCTAGTGTTCTGAACAGAATGTTAGGTGGGTTTGACCATGTACAATATATGAATCCTTTATCTTTTTATGAAACACAACATGTCTAGACTATGCCATACATCTAGAACATATGCATATATACAGTTATATATTTTAGTTTTTCCTCAGATGGATATGGTGACAAACCGGACCTTAGAGAATTAATAAAATTAATATTTTCCTTGATTCTTAATTTATCTCTGAATATTCTGGCAATTCCCTGAATACCCCATTTTATAAAGAATTTAATTATGAATTTTATTACTGAATGCATCAATAGGACTGATCGCCTTTTAAAATAGCTTATGTGACATCAATAAAATTCAGAGAGTGGTTTAGGAGTAAAATGTTTGAGGCAATTTTAAGAGGCTAGTAAAATTCTGGAAGATTTTAGACACAATAGATGATCCCAAGCTCTATGACACTTGAAAAACATCTACTTATAGATGAAGATGATGCTTCTTGTTTCCCCAGGAACCTAAGTGTCTCATGACATACCATTATTTTGCCTGTAAACGATATTGTGGGTTACAATGTAATAGAAAAGCAATTTAGCAAATAATACATTTAGTGCAATTTTGAAGCATTTCTAAAAGTGACGACAACAACAAAGATAAAACAAAAAACAAAAATATAAACTGAAAAGGTTTCAGAAAGAAGAAAATTTAAAATGTTCATTTTCTACTTGAGACAGATGGTTTGCATTGATTTGGCCTCAAAAGAAACAGGAAGTAAAATTGAGAATTCTTAATGCCATATGTCTTTTGATTGTCTTTCTGTCACATAGAACATAGTGATCTGAGAGACAAGTCCTGGGGTAGGAGTGGAATGATCTCTGACTCAGTACACAAGAGATAGGGAAATGTTAAATTAGCTATACAAAAAAAATATATCCGTTTATAAAATTAATAAAGGGATCCTAATGGAAGGAACTTAGAGTTTGTGAGTCATTTTTCAAACACTATTTTCCACAGATACTTAGATTTATGTTAATACATGTATTGGAGTACTTCATTTAAGACAAATTATTGATTAATTAGTTTACTTTTTTGGGTGTAATCTGTCCATATTCCTTCTGCAAATTGTTATAGTACCTACTTTTCTATTTTAGTTTTTTCAAGTAAAAAAAGTAAACAGGTAGTTCTCAACGTGCTATTAACTTTATATCAAAGTCACAGTGTAAATGAATAACTAAAAATAATTCGGTGACGTTTGGTATCCTGTCAGTTCACCTTCGTGGGGTTTAGAGTGAACATTTCAAATTATTTATTATTATTATAATCCTGGCTTTAATTTTTATTATAGTCTTTAAAAATTTTTCCCTAGCCTTTGTGTTAATTTCATTCATTATATGGCAATACTTCTAGTATTCTTTAATTTTTAATTTCTAATCAAAGCAACAATTTATTTTATTTTAGGATATTTATTAAAGTTGAGGTCCTGCACTACATTTTTGCTGCTATTGTTTGTTTTCTAAATGTAAAATTAGATGGCAATTTTGTTTCATACCATAATTTGAAGAATGGTTTCTTACAAACTAGTAATAAAGAATATATTTATGAAGTAATTTGAGAAGAATTTTAATGTAATCAAAACTGAGAGCATTATAGAGTAATAAAAAATATTCACTTCATATCTTAATAGTTCCCCCTCATAGAACACAGTTTTATTGATTTTCCTTAGTTTTAATTTTCTTCATGATGGCAAGTAATTCTGGAAACATGGTAGAGATAAATCATCAAGCTTGAAGTCATAAATCTGAATGTATCAGGCTTCTGGTTCTTCATTAGTAATATGGGATTCAGTCAATTGCTTACATTTTTTGAATTTTAAGTGAGAGTATATATGTAGGTGTGCATTATAATGTTTAAATCCTTTATAAATTTGTAATGTTCTTTGCTTAGATAGGATTTTTATAATGTGTACAAAAAATATTAAAATATTCTTCAATTTTGTAAATTGAATAATTTAACTGTCAAAATATTAATTTGTGGACAATATATTTCCTCTTGACTATCAGGAATTATCAATAACATTTTCAGTATTTAAACTTTTAATTTTTCAAGGAAGAATCACCTCTTAATCAATTTAGTTTAAAAATATTAATACTGTCACAAATATGCCACACTAGGTAAATCCTAATGAAAATCATTTTAATCCAAATACAGTTGAAATTAAATAAAATTATTTGTATTCATGGGAATGAATGGAATAGATCAAGTTTCTCTAAATTGCCATAAAGTTTTTGCACATGTTCTTTCCCCCTGGCTGACATATCCTACTCTGCCATTTTTGATTTACCTAGAAACCAGTTCATTCTAAGACGTAGGTTCAATCGTCACTTCCTCAGGAAATCTTTCCCTGATACTACAGACTAAGTCAGATCACCTTATTATACATTTTAATAAAATGTATTGGTAACAACTGTATGTTCATATTTTTGTAAAATTATCTGAAACCTATTATTTCTTTTACTAGTCACACACTCCAATATATCCATGGCATTTACATAGTGCCTAATACATTGTAGGAGTTTTACATACCCTTTCAATACATGACTTTACAAATGAACGAATGAAGTGAACCAAAATAAACTGCATTGATAATAAGAATTAGGACATTTAAATTATAAGATAAATATATTCTGCCTATTTCCAATAAAGTATTTTAAACCTTTGTTTCTAGATCTCTAAAAATCTCAAATTGGTTATTGCGATTACTAATAAACTCTAGAGTCAGTTTTTGTTTATGGCCAATTATGAGCTCCTCAGCTTGCAGTATGCATATTATTAGTTCATTCAACTAATTTTTAACATGGTATATACCAGACATTGCTCAAGGGCTGGGAAAACAGTGGAAAAAAATCCCTGCCATTATGGAACTTACTTTCTATTTTTTAAAGGGAAGATAATATACTAAGTAAAATAAATAAGGAAAACACATTGCATAATGGAAGATAAGATGACCAAAACTAAATAAAGATGGTGGTCTTAAACATGGTGGGTGTCTTCTCTGGTAGGATGACATCTGAGTAGCTATCTGAAGGTTATAAGGCAGTGACATGGAGAGTTCAAAGGAGAGGATTTATGGAAGAGAGAAGAGAAAATATCTTTTAAATGAGCATGAGAGTGCCTTGAATGTTTGAAAAAATAGCAAAGAGGAGGTGAAGGGAGATTATTCAATGCCAACTATAACCAGACAAAACCACATTTAAGATGCTACCTACATGCAAAAGGTTTCATATTTTATTCAACGTTTCTCATGTGAGTTGTACTGAGAGTGGTAAGATAATTAAAAATCCTACTATGTAGAGAAATGAGTTTTTGCTTCAAATTACTTTATTGTTAATCTTTCAGCTTCACTCTAGATACAGAATTTAGAACGAAGGCATACATTTGTAATTTATTCATAACACTTTGGAAAAGATAACTCCTTACACCTTTTTCTAAATATGCTATTCTCATTTGGTCTTTGTCTAGGTTATAATGTTAAATCCCCATGCACATTCCTTGATGAAGAGAAATTCTCTAATACATTGGAAGATTTCTCAACATAATTAGAGTACTGCTGTTGATTGCTGATGAAGAGCTGCTAGTTAGATTTTTAAATGGATGTTTTCATGCTTTAAGTTGACTAGCAATGTCAAGTCATTGATCCGATGTTGGCTTTCCCCTCTATTTCTCCTTCAAAAATAATCTAGCACTTCTACAATATTAAAGCAATAAAATTGCTGATTACCCAAAGGAATGCCATGAAAATAGATCATTAAGCACAGTTCAATATGAAATACCTTATACCTGTTCTTATGTTTCTACTTAATAAAATGATATCTAAGTATTTTATGACATATACAGAGGCAGTTAAAACCTTATGGTCTTGACTCTAGTTTCATAAAAAGAATTTTTAACTTTCTCCTTCTTTTCAACTGATATGGACAAATCATTCAGAGAAATAATTTAAAACGTGTGAATAAATTAATCTGGCATTGCCCTGGTATTATTTTTAATCAGTATTGGTACACTATGATTAATAATATGAAGCCTAATTATTATAAAAACAACCTTTTTACCTGCCAGACATCTGTCACAGTCTGAATCTATTTATTATCTACACTACAACCCATATATTTTTTGGAAAAGGTGCAAAATATTTTGAATTGAATAGTCATAAAATCATTTTCTCTCCCTCATATCACATTTGAACTCATTTACTTTTATTTACAATTTAAAACAATTTCAGATGAGAGTAGTATCTCCAAGTTTGAAGAGCTCAATTTTGAGATGGCAAAAATCCAATGGGAAATAGCAAATATTTTTATTTCTGACACATTTATCCGCAAACTCCGTTTCCTATTGTTAGGAGACCATCTCACCCCCTTCAGACAGGTAACAGAGCATAGCGTGATAAAAAATCGAGACATTTATGCATTCAGAAAGTCAGCTTACTATTTTCCATTATGAGACTATTTTCTTTCAAACCTAAGGGCATAGAAAACAAGTTACTGTTTGAAAAGTTGACAACTTTGGCTCTATTAAGGTAGAAACAGCTACCTTCGAACATGTGAATGAATAAATAAAGTCTCTTCAGACTTAATACTGGAGGGCAGAAAAAGGAGGCTGGAAAAACATATATTTATTATATGATACAAAGAAAGTAGTTTAGCAAAACTGAAAGCTATGAATAGGAATTATTTTTCCCATTTAAAGTTTTAAAGTGTTCTACACATTACACTATAATTTGGAATCTTCATCTTAGGCATTATATTTTGAAATGTCTCTTTAGAAAAAAGTCGATAAATATTATTCATGAGTGCTATGGTTTGAATGTGTCCTCCAAAGTTCATGTGTTGGGAATTTAATCTCCAAAGCAAAAGTATTGAGAGGTGGAACCTTTAATTGCTGATTAGTTCACGAGGTCTCTGCCCTCATGCATGAATTCATGGATTGGTTACTCCGGGAATGGATTTTTTCTAAATATGTTATTCTCATATATTCTCATCAGGGATTTGTTTTAACAATGAGTTCAACCTCTTCTTGCTCTCTCTCTTCGTGCTCTCTTGTCCTTCCCCTTTCCAACGCAGAATGACACAACATGATGGCCCTTCACAGATGAAGGACCCTCAACCCCGGGCTTCCCAGACTCTAGAACCATAAACCAAATAAACCTCAATCTCTTATAAATTACTTTTTGTGGTATTCTGTTATAGCAGCATAAAAATACTAACACAAAAAAAGAAAAGTATTCTTTGATAGCATATTCACAATTACAGAGAAGAAAAGAGCTCAATAAGTACAAATTAATTAAAAATATTTCAATGTAATATTTTGAAATAGGGCAAAAGATCTAAAGTTTTGTCATTATAACATACAAATTTAAAGTTAATGTGGATTCTGTGTTTTCTTGCTATAACCTATTTAAATATTTTTCTTACAATAGGAGTCCAGCAATATTCACCAGTGAGTACTTACCATATTCTGAATGTTGTTCTAAAAGCTTTACATATGATATTTTATCTAATTCATGCTGATGAATAAACTCAGCTCAGAGAGGTTAAATAACACACCAGGAAACTCCTTAGCAAAGTCAGGATTTATTATATTCTAGCAAGATGCTAGAAACAACTGGTATTGGCTTGAAATAGTCAATTATTAAAATTTCAGGAATTTGGCCAACTTATTGTCAAACATAGCCATTATTTTAAATGAAATTACATTCAATGTAAAATTTAAATTATATTTAAAACAAATAATACGTACTCCAACCTTATAACTTTCTAATTATTTACTATACTATACCATCACCTATGTTCCATAATTACATATGATTATTATATCTGTATGGTGGAAATGCTATATCTTAAGTGTGTTCTGTAGTCACATAGATCTGTTAGCACAAATTAATTGTTTCCAAGTTAAGTGTAGAGAATAAATAGTTCCTAAATTGGCTGGCAATAATCTAGGAAGAAAGTCCAAAGTAGGAGAACCTGAGGAGACAGAAGTCAAGCAAAACTAGTGCCAGAAACTAGGCATGCAAAAGAATATGTCTCAAAGAAAAGCAAGAAATAATTTTACTGTTGATGAGGTAACTAGTGTGGTATTTTTCTGATATATGATTGTCTGAAGAAGTAGCATTTTATCCATTATGTGACAGAAAACATTTGGAAAGCAACAACCTATGGAAGGAATAAAGTTAAAATGAAAACAAGTTCCTTCAACAGTCATTTACCCATAATCGGCATGTTTCGACAAGGAACAGTGACGAGCATAGGTTTGGGTGTTGATGAACACTACTCAGAACACAGGTTTGGAGCTTAGAAGATAGGTCAACAGAATTAATAGGAAAGTCTGTGCTGAGCTTTTGCAGCAAAACAAAAGAAATTCCACTTGTCATAACTTTATTCCAACTATGGTTATAGAAAGGGAGCAAAGAAAGGTTAGGCCTATAGGCAGATATTTTCATAATGAATGATAACAGAGAGCCTGAAAAATTTTCTAACTCCCATTTTCCTTCCATTTTTCCAATAAATAAAGTAGAAATCAGAAATGAGAGAGAAAAATAAAAAGTCAGAAGCATGATACCTAAGAGAGATAAAACATATTAATAAAATAAATAGGCATTTTGAGTGAATTTAAACACTCAGGATATATTCCAAATTATTTTTAAAATATGGTTGCAGATTTAAACAGAAAGTCATGATTCTTGATTTTTTTGAAAACTGAGAAAAACAGAAAATGTCTCTGATCTTTTCCAAAATATTTGAGATGCTAAAGTTTCCAATTTGCAAAATAGACCATTGACAATTACAAATTAGAAGAGATTGATCTTGATGTAATTATTAGAAAAAATATTTCCAAATAGATTCTTGAATATTAGTATCGTTTTAGACAACAGTAATTTACTGAAATAGGATTCACATATGAGTGTGGAAGAGCACTGACACTGGAGTCACAGAGATGTATTTTAATCCCACAATGACACTATGTTAATTCAAAATACAATTACCTCTTTAAATCTTACTTTTCTCAACTCTAAAATAAAGATTATGCTGATAAGTTAAACAATATAACATGGATGCCAAGATTAAAATAAATATTGTATGTGAAACACGAGGTATGGTACTAGAGTAAATATTTAGAAGGATTCGATTTTATTATTGATTTGTGTTTTATATATGTGTGTGTGTGTGTTTCTTATGGGCACAGGTTATGGTATAGATAACTGTAAAGATGAATACACAGGCTGGGCACGGTGGCTTATGCCTGTGATCCAGCACATTGGGAAGCCAAGGTGGGCAGATTGCCTGAGTGCAGGATTCGAGACCAGCCTGGGCAGCACGATGAAACCCCGACTCTACTAAAATACAAAAAATTAGCCAGGCGTGCCAGGTGTGGCTGCCTGTGCCTGTAGTCCCAGCTATTCCCGAGGCTGAAGCAGGAGAATTGCTTGAATCCGGGAGGCACACGTTGCAGTGACCTGAGATCGCGACACTGCACATCAGCCTGGGCGACACAGCAAGACTCCGTCTCCACAAAAAAAAAAGAAAGAAAAAGAAAAAAGATGAATACACAGTAATAATCATCTGAAAATAATACATCATGTTTACACATGACATTTTGAAAATGATTCAACATTTTTAAAATCAATGCATTTTGATTTTATCCTTACATTGTGAAAGTGTCTGTGTAGAGCTTGTACATTCTATAAAAATAATAGATGTGGCAACTCAAATTTGAGGCAGTCATATAGGAGGCAAAATTGTGTATTGGAAAGTTTCCTGGACATCAGGATGTTTCTTTCTCAGTTCTACCATTTGCAAAACTATTATTCATGATAAGCTGTTTAACTCTCTGAGTTTCAATTTCTAGACTATTGAAGTCAGATAATATTGCTTAATTCAAAGAGTTTTAAGGAAGATAAATTTAGAGCCTTTATACAAAAACACTTTGTGCACCCTAAAACTATTCAAATAAAATGTATCATTTATCACGGTTTTATGAGGAATTTTTTCAGGAAAATATAATCAATTCAGTCTTATTGAATACAAAAACTGGACTATTATTGAATAAAGAATCCATGTCAGCTTGGTTTGATCTGTCCTTGCTTTTGTCCTCTTAAGCATATTTAATCCGTGGCTTCACTGATGTCAGAAAAGGCATATCATAAAGAGTCTAGCCAGCTGGATGCAAAAATTGAGATTCAAAAATTTCTCTAGAAAATTATAATATGTAATATGAATAAAATTAAAATTCTGAAATTGAGTTAAAATGCCTAATGTGTCATTTAAGTCAGGAGAAATGAGGCCTCATTTGAATTTATGCAACTTTATTTCCCTGAAATTTAATATGGTTTAATATCATAGTTCTAAAAGCAAATACATGAATACATGCTTAGGCTTTATTTACATAATTACAGACGTTTTGGACATAACATTTTCAGAAGTTCCTTGAGTTACCAGCCAGAGATGTAAATGGAGAAAAGGCAAAATAAATAAAATTTCTGTCGTATATTTTAAAGATGTGGAAGTGTCTCACCTGAAGAGAATTATTCAGAGTAACATGATTATTGTCTTCAAAATCTCAAATGATGCTGTGAAGGGTAAGCCAAGAGTTAGGAATAAGGAGCAGAAATACAGATTTCTTGATTTTCTCATTAAAGGGCTGTGAGATTAGGGGAAAAAGCTGACTTGTTTTGTTTTGTTTTTAATTCAGAGATATTTGAATTGCCAAAAAACAAAAACAAAAAATACCCACATGGTATTCTGTTAGTTAAATAATTTAATGTGAACTTTAAACACTCCGTTGAAATGGGAATTTATATACTATCTCAGGACCTTTGTAAGAATTAGTGGCTGTTAAGCAAATGAAATACTAGATTTAATATATGAACATTCGATTAACATTAACTTATTATCTTATAGAAAATAAAAATATGATACTCACTGAAGGCCATAGAAAATATTTCATAAGATAATAATTATTAATGAAAAAGAATAGAAAATAATTAGTGATTCACAAAAAAAGTGTAATGCTTAACTGAGTAGAAACTGGGAGCAGTGATGACAAACTCTGATCAGAGTTCAGGTGCGGTGGCTCCCGCCTATAATCCCAGCACTTTGGAAGGCCAAGTCTGGTGGATCACTAGGTCAGGAGTTCAAGACCAGCCTGGCCAACATAGTGAAGCCCCATCTCTACTAAAAATACAAAATTTAGCTGGGTGTGGTGGCAGGTGCCTGTAATCCCAACTACTCGGGAGGCTGAGGCAGGAGAATCATTTGAATCCGGGAGGCAGAGGTTGCAATGAGCCAAGATCTTGCCACTGCACTACAGCTTGGGTGGCACAGTGAGACTCTGTCTCAAAAAATAAAATAAAAATTAAAAAAAAGAACGAAAAGAAAAAACACTGATCAGAAATGTCTGTTGAGAAAGAAAAGCAATGGAAATTAGGGATAATAGAAAAGGACAATGGAAAGAGAAAGCAAAAAAACAAAGACACGTGTTTTTCTTCATCAAAAATGAAAAAAATGAAAACTATTCCTCCCAGAGTGAATTCAAATTGGAGCGCAGGAGCCATGGCTAATTTGTAAGATTTCTGAGAACTGATTGCAAATTCCACTGGTAAGAGATATCCTCACGGATTCATGTTAGGACTTCTGTTCCACAGTCATGGAGTCACAAGGTTTAACAAAGAATTTCTTACTAATGATAGATTAAAAACTATAATTTGTGAATAGTTTACTTTCCAATTAATTTTGAATTTAGTATGGCTTTAAGATTATACCCATCACTAAGCTGCTTGGGAATAAAAAGTAAACTGAAAATAGTGTAGGAGAAATTGCAAATAATCTGCATTAGTTTTCCTAAATGCAGTCCATAGCAGTGTCTTGCAAATGTGAATGTCTGTCAAAGGTGGGAAACCAAAGCTGAGAACCACTGGCGGGCACCATGCATTTCTTGGAGTACTCATGTGATGGGTGCATTTTAGACACAACACAACAGCTACAATTACTTATAAATGCAAATAAAGCAATCATCACTCCAGATATTTGTTTAGTTATGTTGAGGATTTGTCTATTTTTTTTCTAGATGAAAGAAATATTCTAAACACAGAGAAAACTATCAGCACTTCGAAAATTTTTCCAGACCTTTTGCAGATGTTTCCAAAAGACAAAGATGGTGTCATAAAGCAATTAAACGGGATTTGGTTTGGCGATTGCTCCTTCTGTGTGTGTCAATAATCAAAATAATAATAATCACTGCCTGAATACTTAGGCTTTTGCTTTATTATTATACACAAATTAATAAGTCAAACTAAAATTACTGATCTAGTATAATCACATATATTCATGCCAAACTAATTTAAATCATTTTTTTTCACATTCATTGTGGAAACTACATTGTTTTGATTGCATAGATTATTATATTCTACTGAGCAAAGAAACATTATTTATTTCAGAAAAAATATTTTAAAATTTTTAAAACAAAAAGGACTCTTGAAGAGGCAAAGTAACCAGGGAAAGAGTTTCTTCTTCTTTGTTCTAAATAGTACTTGAGTGCCTTTAAGAGTTCACTCATCTTCAAAAGATGACTAACCTTTAGATTGTGTCTGCACTAGGAAACCTTGGCACAACGATTTTGGAATGAGCCAAGTTCTCAAAACACAATTACATGTTATTATTTTTTCCATCTTATGTTAGACCCATAATCAGATTGGAAATCTATAGTCAGTGATAATGGAGCACTGAGACAATTGTCCATATCATTCAAGCCAAAGAAACACTTTGATTTGAAATTCTGTATCTAAGTGATTGGGGCCAGAGTGCTCCTTTGGTTTGAGTGATTTGGATAATTGTTTCAGTTCTCCACTTCATCTTGCAGTATAAATTGCTCAAAAGCAATGTATGAGCTACCACATTTATTCAGTGCAGTGAAAATATGTACATATTTTGTGGCATATAAAGTTTGTAAATGTTTAAAGGAAAATAAAACTGAAAACTACTGAAGGCATCATTTCCATATTTTCAATACTTCCTTTACAGAAAATAAATTACAGTATGCAAGCTCACACATGTTCACTAAATTGCATTTTAGTGTAGCTATTTATCATGAAAGTATTTCTGAAAATTAAACAATTCTTAAAAATTTGATCATCACAAATGATTAGGAAAAAAAGCAATAAAAATCTTCTAAATTAAACATGATTTTAAAAAAATAAACTCACTTGTGTTCGTAGTTACCAGAGTAAAATATTCATAAGTTTCAGGGCCAGAAATACAGGAAGAAATATCCACCTACATCACTGTCACGCTCCGTGTTCAATGACTTCACTGTGCCTTTGTTGCCATGTACTGTGATTGCTATGTACTAAATAGTAAGCAAAGACAACTGCACTTCCCAAAGTGGATCATTGTACTTGTTTTACTTTCCCTTTGTAAAGCCTACGTTCTGATCTCTGCCATGAGCACGAAGGCAATCAATGCTGATGAATGACTAGAAATGCTTTCTTTATTCCAGTCCTCACTGAATAGAAAGTTTCCATTATCTCATTCAACATCTTCACTCTATCAATTTGACAGGGGCAGGCAGTTCCACACTTCACTGCCTTCACTTTGGAACAGTGTTCTACTTATCTGTCTGTTTCTAATATGAAAGAAAAATGAAAAATAATAAAGTCTGGAGAAAACTTCTTGTTTGCACACACACAAATGCCCTTTTTCAATTCTTCGTTTAATTGTTGTTCCATTTTACCTGGAACATAATCATTTAAAACAAAGTGGCAGAATACAAATCCATATATGACAGAGCCCAACTTCTGAAGTGTTAGATAAAATAAATCAAGTACTACTAGTTAGAAAAAGAAAGCATTATCTTCCATCCGCTTTTAGATTTTAATGGATATGGTAGATTTGTTTAGTTTTCAGGGATTGGATAGCGTCTTGGCTTCCTTCTGTGGCTTTCTCTCGGCAACCTGACAGCTTAGAAACGCAACCAACATGCAAATATTGGGACTGTGTGAGATTTTTTTCTCCTCTTTTTGTGAATATTGTCTATCTCTATGGCGCAGAAGAGCACACTGGAAAAGGAAAGGTGTGAACTGGACTCTTTTTGGCAGCCAGTCAGTAGTAGGCTTTTGAGAAGAAAAGCCTCCAAGGTAACAAGATGTCAGGAATAAACTTTTGAGAACAAAAAAATAGGGAAAACCACGAAAATTGATTGGGCATTAATTACCAGAAATTTCCATTGACATTTTATTCTCTGCCAGAGCTTCCCTTAATGCTGCAAAGACAGCCTTCTAGTATGCATGGAACATTTTCTATGCAGAGACAAGCTCCAGCCTCTAAATGTCCGAGATAATCAGTGCTGCATATAATCTTGACCACTCAAGTAGGCTGAGCTGCCTCACACAAGGGTCAGTGACCTTTGGGAAATCTGAATCCAAGCCAACAGGAAAATGAATCTTCCCTTCTCTACCTTTTTTGCACTTTGTACATTTCCACATACATTTGTGATGACTGCACCTGCGAAATAAGTATATTTTTGAAATGGGAGGAGTCACTCATATCTTAAGAAAAAGAACATTATACTGATATAACAGCTCTCCCAGGTTATGATGTGAAATATTTTATTGACTACATTTCTAAAGTATCAGTGGTCTGTCATTTCATTTTAATTTTGGTTTGTGTCTCTATGAAACTACATATTTAAATTAAACACATTTTTAAAACTCTTGGAAATAGAAAAGAGTTAGGGAAGTATGCACATGTAACAGAAATCACTTGAGTTCACATCCTTGAGATATCACCAGTGAAGGAGAGACAGCCAGGGGTACCATATAACTAGGCAATGGCCACAGTCCTTTGGATGCTAATCCTGGGCCAGCCAAGGGAATATTCTAAGTATCAATTTTCTTTTTAGACCATGAGTTAAAACAACTCAAAATTACATTTTTAGATACTGAAAATAATACTTCTCATCACCTTCAAAGTTTGAAGAATAGGCAAAAGAGGGATAGATAGGTCCTACCAGAAGGAATAATTAGTGGCTACTTTTTGAGATGTATCTGTTTTCATCATAGCTATAGTACCGGCCCAGTGGTATACTTGAGCTATATTAACACTATTCCAGGTGGGTTTTCTAGGAAGAGTTGAATACACTATATAGGTATAGTTGTTAAATCAAATAAAATCATCAATTTGTCTTACGGAAAAAAACTCTCGAACATTAGTATTTTGAGATTTTGTTTTTCACCTCGTATCAGAAAAAGCATTCTGCTCCTTGGTGTTTTACATATAATTTGGGGTCAGAAATAAAAACAGGGTTTATTACTTTAAAAATAACAGGGTGGTTAAGGGCAGATATCAAAATAGTGCCTGAGTTCAAAGCCTGGTTCTGCCAACATTTGGCTGTGAGCACGTCAGCAAATTACTTGACCTCCCTATTTCTCAATTGTTTAAATCATAAAATGTAATTAAGTAATTACAGCTGTCACCTAGAGATGTTAGGAAAATCCAGTGAGCTAATATTTGTAAAATAATCAGGATAACGCCTAGCACATGATGAAACCTCTATAAATGTTGGTTAAAGAAAAAAATTTCGGAAAGTAATTTTCTGTTAAACCCCAACACAAATGTATCTTCATTTCTTTCTCCAAGAAGTTAAATGGCAGAAGAAAATCAAATTCAAACCACAGTAGATAAACATAACAGTTTGTACACTGTGGTAAAATAGTTCAATATTAGAAAAGCAATAAAACAACCAAAGCAGTTACAGAACGGAAGGTGTCTGCTAAATGTGCAGTTGAGCTTTTAATATATTTATAACAAGGCTTTATAATCTAACAAACCTTGATGTTAATCAAAACTAGACTTTGTAAGTATTAAAATAACTTGTAAATAAGATTTCTCAAAGAGTGAACATAATAATTGAATAACCTCAGGTTTCACAATTTATTTGGGGGCAGAAATGTTATATAACACTTTGTAGCAAGTCAGTATACAAAAAATAATTTTGGATATTGACCAAAATTTTCTATTGGTTTAGCTTAGCCCTTTGGCCTCAGAGTTGTAGCTCATTTTGAATAGGAGCACTTAGTTTCCACAGGTGCATTTCCTCCAGCAGATTTATATGCCTCATAAATGCTTTACATTGCTCATAAATGCAGACTTTCAATCCTACAGGTACTGCTGATCTGGAAGTTTTATTTTATCTTTCGGGCTGATGAAAATGACACATCCTTGTTGGGAGATGCTACTATGAATGGCAGCCGCATTGGTATAAAAAGAGAAGAGAGTGATCCTGATGAGAAAAGAGCCAGGAAAGGAACTGTGAAGTAGAAGTCCACAGGGAGAGAGGAAGCTGCTAACCAGGAGCTGCAGGGGTGGAGAGATTCACAGTGAGAACCCAGAGGAGTGCTGTTGCGTGAGAAAACAGTCAGGAAATGGAATCACGAATCAAGTGAAAAAGGAACCAGGCTGAAAATACACACTGTATATTTAGAATTCCTTATGATGATGCGTATTGATTCTCAGGACAGTGTAGGTGCTTTCACATAACAGGCTCGTGCAATTCAGGAAAAAGAAAATGTTAATAGCTGGTGGATATTTTCAAAATATCTATTACATCAAAAGCAGATTTTTTCTGGAAATGTAGATATACTAATATACTAGTAGATACACTAATCTAAAATGTAGATATACTAATAAACATGAGTAAATGCTTATTATATATGTGGTGAAATATATATTTCAACATGCATAATATTTCTCAGTATAGAGAAGTAGGATTCGAAGTAGGGAAAGGATCCAAGAAGAGACAAGATAAGGACTTGCTTTTACAGTCCAAAGAAGAATTAAATCTAAATCCTGTAATGGATGCAGGCAGTAGAAATGAGGCAAAGGATTGGGGTAGATTTGGAATATGAAATTACATATTTAGTGCTTAATGCACACCAGAACTTAGTTCTAAGAGTTATACGCATATTTTTTTCACTCACTTCTCACAAGGATCTAATAAAGTAGATACTTTAATTATCCCTTTTTTACAGAAAAGGGAATGGGTTTGAAGAGCTTAGGCTAAATCATATAGCTGCAAAGTGTTAGAGCCAAGATTTTAGGCCTTTGTGTATGGCTTTGTCATTCATTCATTTTGCTAGAGAAGCTGGCAATAGTTTCAGTTGGGCTGAAATCCAGCTCATGTCCACTAACTAAGCCTTGTTGCACCTGTCACTTAAACAAATGAAGCCTCTTCTTTAAACACCTTTAAGTGAAGGTATTTAAAGATATCCTTGGGCTAATGACAACTCTTTAGGCTATGGACTCAGGCAATTTGACACCAGATCCTTTATTTTAAATGCCATGCTAAATACACAATATACGGGAAATAAAGGAGTGTGAGGAATCAAAGACGATTCCCAAGTTTCTGTTTTAAGCAATTGGCTACATGTTAGTGCTATTTACTGTTAACAGTGAATACTTCAAACTTTGGGTGTGGTAATCACGCAAATGATATTTTAGAAATTGAATACATACTTGGACTATGAGTTTTAATATATTTTTATCGTATGTTTACCAAATCCCAGTAGGATATGAAAAAAAATGACTTCATTCTTTGCAAACATGCTTAATGTCCCAGAGGCTGACTCGCAGGGATCATATTAGGCATTCGCTCTGGCATTTGGGTGAGATCTGCCAATGGGAAGCACTGAAGAGAGACAGAGGAGGGAGGAGAGGAACATCAGGGCATTTATTTTCTCAACTGGAAACATCCCTCAACGAAAATTTAGAGCTCCTGCCATACAGCCCTTTCCACTCACCCTCAACCTTCTTTGTATTGCATACATTGTTCCTCCTCTTGCCCTTTCATGAGTAAGAATGGCCAGAACCCCTATTGCTACTAAACTGTTCACAATTATCTGGTCTCATCACATCATCACACCCTTCTCACACTCATGAAGGAAGACTTGTGACATTTCGCAATATATGTTTGGTTTTTGTCTTTGTTCTTGGCAAACTCTGAAAGGAAAAAAGAGCATCGCTTGTATGCGAATAAGATTCCTGGTGGCCTGGGACTCTAGATAAATTCAGGATGAGAGCAGGTCATGGGAATGGCCAAGGCAGGATTAGAGGATTGACAATTTGAGCACCCACCACTAGAACTCCAGGTTGAGTTTATCGCCACCGACCAATGATTCAATCAATCATGTTTACAAAAGGAAGCCCTCATAATATCCTAAAATGACTAGATTTAAAGAGCTTCTGGATTGCTGAACACGTGGAGGTGCCTTTAGGATGGTGCGCCGGACAGGGCATGGAAACTCTGCACCCCTTCCCACATTCCTTGAAGTCTGCATCTCTTCCCTCTGATTGTTCATCTGTGTCCCTGGTAATATCCTTTACAATAAATGGATAAATGTAAGTCAATGTTTCCCCGAGTCCTGTGAGGTACCCTAGCAAATTAAACCCAGTGAAAGGGTTATAGGAACTCCAATTTACAGCTGGTCAGTAAGAAGGACAGTTCACAAGCTGGCACTTGCAACTGGCATCTGAAGTGGAAGGCATTTAGTTTGGGGGCTGAGCCTTCAACCATGAGATGTGACACTATCTTCAAATAGATAATATCAGAACTGAATTCTAAGACAACCAGCTGGTGTCCCCTGGAGAATGTGATGTGAGAAATGTTGCCTTGAGTGGTGTGTAAAAGCAGGAAAAACACTTTGCTTTTCTGTGTTTCCTATCCTTAGCAAGTCCTTATTAAATTCTCCTCAAATTAAGCAATTTAATTACCCAAATTATCCAATCTGCTCCTTGACAGGACTCTGACCCACACAGTTCCCTTATTCCTAATTTCCATTAAAAAATTGGCCACATAGCTAGCAAATTCAGTTCGGCTTGAGAAGTATGTAAGGCTAAGCAAGAAGGAGAAGGATGCAACAAACTTGGAGGACATTAGAAAAAGTGTTGCAGAGGAGTCTTAAAAGTTCTAGAATTTCAGCAGTTCAACAAAGAGAAAATACATCATAGGCAGAAATTACCTTGTGCAAAAGCAGAGAAGAGTGAAAGATAAAGGCAGGTTGAGGAAACTACAATAGAACTTTGCTGCTACCTTATAAGGAATAATGAATTGTTAAAAGTGAACTTGCAAAGATTTCCAGGGGACTAGATAATAAGAGGGAAAAGAAGAGTGATCATCAAGAAACTAAGCTATAGGATTTTACTAGAAACCTAAATCTGAGTGAGTGGAATATTTAACTTGATTTCTCAAAGCCTGATCATAATCACACAATAATAACTTTGATTTTAAAGACAGTAATATGTATGCACACATTTGCATATTTTCCTCTGCAATCATGCGTCTATTGTACATCTATTGACGAGGGAGAGTGCAGATATATATTGCTGTGCTAAGTGAAAACTAAATATTCTGCTAGTAATACCTAAGGCCCAAAATGTTTGAATGTTGGTGTGCAAAATTTTAAATTTAGACTGACATTACTTACAGAATATTTCTTTTGGTTTCTTTTGTTTTTTTGCTTGTTTGTTTTTGCTTTGAAGACTTACTGTAATCTTTAGTAGAGTTCAAATTTGTTTGATTGTATTAGGAAAAGAAATAAAACTTATTTCCTTAACATACGGGCTTGCCTAAAATCTCACACAATTTGCTAAGTTCTGTTTTCCTAAGCTTAATAGGAATTTTACATAATGATGATGTCATTAAGTTAGGTGACAAGTTTTGTTTTTGTTAGCAGTCTGATTCAAGAACTACTGACCACAGTTAGTGGAAAGGGCAAATGATAGAGCAGATAAGGGTGACAGTAGATGAGCTCTTTACTAAAGCTATAAAATTATCTCCAGGGATAGACATGGAGAAAAATGGGTTCTGGAGTCAGACTCCTTGAGATTAAATGTTTAATTAATTTTTTCACTGCTCTCTAAATAAAAGAATAATAAATACACTACCTCAGTGCATATAAGTATTGAATAAGGTAATGCTTATAAAATATTAAGAATGATCTGATATGTAATATGCACCATGCAGGTGTTATGTATTTTGATTAAACTCATTAGTGCCTTAGTTATCATACAGTAAGTTTTGAATGATTTTAATTATCACTTTTAAAAATCTCTACTTACAATTAAAACATCATGCCTGCAAACTCAAGAACATGTGACTTATCAAATAATTAAGTACATTCTCACTCCTTCATTATTTTTTCTTCATTATTGCAAAATAATCTGGTGGTGTCATATAATCATTTTGAACCTTGGTGATTTTAATTATGACCTCCAAAATTGCACTTTTCCCTGTATCTCAAAGTAATTGTGCCGTTTGTTAACATAAGCAATTCAAATCGGTTCTTAGCATTTATGATAAATTAAATAAATTGTATCTCTTTATTAAGTGGATCAGAAGAACAAAAACAAAGAGATTATGAGAACCATGGTGAGAGTAACACTTGCTTACTTCTCTTATTACGGACTGATTGAAACTCCCCTCTTCCTGACATCTTATGATGGTTGATGGGAAATGCTGGCCTTGTGGCAAGCAAATTGAAAAGTCTAACATGGCAAATTCCAGGCTTAGTGGTGGGAGATGTTGAGCATTATGAGAAAAGAATATAAGTTACCAAGAAATGAGAATGCCATTCATTTTGACCAGATAATCCTTCCAACTTTACATTTACAGAATCCTCTTTTTTAAAGAGCCTCCCAAGGTCTTTCATCATTTATTTTAGACTTTTGAGTGCTTTCTGTGTGAAACCCTGAGAAGTATTTAAAAACATAAAGTGAGGAAAAGTGCTGTTATGTAAAATGTGGTTTCCCTGCCTGAGTAGAAAAATACGTCAACGATAGCATGATCTATATATTCCGCTGTAAAGATACTGGTCTGCAACTGGTTTTGTTTTCACATTTCTACAACGAGCAATGAGCAAAAGAAAGATAATGAAAATTCAGATGAGACAATATCTGTAATAATCCAGAGTTTCATCTTTAAGACTTTTCAAAATTGTTTTCAATAATTTTGTTATGGTTATATTTTCATATTCAGCTTAGGAGTTTAAGAGTAATCTTATCTTAGTTCATGAGAAAAAACAAGTTTGTGATATTAATGAAATAATTAATTGAAATCTCTTTTTTGTCTACATGGTTCCTTGTCTATGTGACATATTTCAATCAAAATTTTTACCTGTTTCTGTAACATTTTAGTCTCTGTAATTTCCTACTTGGATCTGGAGACCACAGAATATGTGAAATAATTTGTGTGGTCTACCAGTGAAAACATAATGGCTTAAAAGAATGAAATGTTTAGAGAAAGTAAAATTTGGACATGTTTAACAAATGAAAATTTTAAATTAAATTTTTTTTCTGACAGGCAGTCAAGTATAAAGTAGCTAACACTTATATTTTGTAAATTGAAAAATACATATTCAATAATAGTTATTTTTCTCAATTTAAAACTTAACTGGATATTGTAGACGAAAATAAATTCTTAAAGAATTAAATGCCAAAACATCAATCATAATCATAAAATATTAGGAAAAAACTACAACAAAGTGTTTTTGTTTGTACCATTATACTAGCACTTCACAGTAGCTTTTTGGAATAAAATCAGCAACATAAGAAACTCACCACACATCACAACTTTGTAACAGAGGAGATTTATCTCTAGTAAGTTACTTTATTTATTGGTATGAACTCAATATATTAAATAAACGTCTTCCTATACAATGACTAAATGTAGAAATATTCATAAATAAGAATTATCTATGATTCCATTTGTATTTAGTATTGTATACCAAAACTATTATCCACCTATAAAACAGCCATCTTAGATTTTGGTCAATAACATCATTTTAATTTTACCATTTGTATTTAACTTACCATTTGGATACCAAGGATATATAACTAGTAGCATGTATTAAATGCATATGTATCAATTAATTTATTTTCAGGCAGTTTCTTTTATTCTTTATGTAATATTTGAATTATCTGAAAATATCTAATATACATTTGCTCAATTTGTATAGTTGTGTATTGTCTAATAATATTATCATTCACGGGTTTTTATATTTATTTTGAAGTGTCTTTGAAGAACACCAGTATTTTATTTTTTATTTATACAGAAAAAATAAAATATTTCCTTGTTTCCTCAATAAAATATTAATAGGTATTTACCGGCTGTTTATTATGTGATGGGTTAAGTAAACCAATGAGTATATTTTAAGCATAAGATAGTAGTTTTTTTGCAATTTGATACTTACATTAAGAGTTCCTTATAGTACAAAGAATTTCCATTTACTATTGACTTTTAAGGACAAGAGGTTGTTTGTACTATTGGTGGCTTATATCATGTTACTGAAAATATTTTACTCAGCAAATTGTTGAAGAATGGCTATGTTAATAAAACAAAAGAGGCAAATATGGTTAATTAAAATATACTATAACATGCAACATATGTTTGAGATTTATAAACTGAAATAATGGCATACACTATTAACAAAATACTGAATATACACTATTAACTGGAAATTAACAAAATACAGAAAATACACTATTAACAAAATACTGAATATAAAATGTTCAAATACAATGAATTTATTTCATTTACCTTGTTTTATGTGATTGTCAATATGATCATTATAGAATTAATTAGAAATTTAGCAATTATCTTTTACAGACGCTGTTTCTTTTCAAGTTAACTCACCTACTCCATTGGTAAGTAACCTGACAGAGAATTAAATAACTCTTGAATATATTAATCAAGAATGTCTGCTTAGTCCATTAATAATTTTCACTTATCTCTTTGTAAATCTCTAGAGACTAACAATTGAGATTTAAAAAAATTATACCAAATAATAAATCCAAATTGTATAGATTTTTAAAAAATTTACAATGTGGTCTTTCGGTCTTATTGCATTTTATTATTTGCAAAAGTAGACCTGAAATAAATTATTTTAGTTTTAAATGCATCACATATTTTTCCCAATAAACGATGGAAAGATATTCTGGCAATGTGAAATAATATTGATTTAAGATATTGTTGAGTAAATTAGTATAGACAATGTAAATATTAATTCAACCACAATTTAACAAGTTTACTAAAGCCATCACATATTCTGTGTATTTTAAATCCCAGCAATTGTGATTTTTTTTTTTTGTCAAGATGTTTGAAATTGGTGAGAATTGCTTTGTAAAAACATCACTTCAACTAGACAGCTGGCTACTTCGAAAAAAAAGGACAGAGAAAAGAATAGTCCGGTTGGCACTAGTTAATAAGTTTCTTTACATTGTTATTAATTGACTTTATTTTAAATACTTCAGATCATAGCTAACTAAAATTAACAAGGATTGAAAATCAGTAAAAATTCTGTACCTGGTCTAAACACAAGTCACAGCAAATGCTGTATTTTGGGGCAGAAGACATTTGAACTAATTAAACGACAAATGAAAATATTAAGTTGCAATCAAATAGAGAAATAGTTTGGTAACAACACCTTACTTTGTCTCACAGTATAATATAGGAAGAGATATTCAATTATATCAAGCAGTACAAAGATTAAATGGGCATGACAAAAAAAATCTTGAAGCCAATTATCCTACAGATGATAAAATTTTCATGTATTTTATTAATTCTACTGTATCTTCTGCTCAAAAATCACATTGCCTAAATTGTATCGTTCATTTATCCAGATTAGATTTGGCCTTCACTATGAAATAAGGAACCTCATGGATGAGAAAGTTGATTTACTGAGTACACTAGAATGGCATCAGATGTATTTATTTAGTCAAATAGACCAAGTTTTTATGAAACATTTTGGTTATAGACGATAAGCACTCCTCTTCAGTCTCTTCCTTCTATTATATCATTAACCTACTTTTGATTTAATTTTTTTTTCACCTGTCACCCTTACTTATATGTTTGTGAGTATACAAGCCACAACCTATCACAGTGACATGCTAATGGGAGGCAGTTAATGAACATTCATGTAATAAATACATAGTTGTTAAATTAATAAATATGTATGTAGGCCGGGCATGGTTGCTCACGCCTGTAATCCTAGCAATTTAGGAAGCCGAGGTTGGCGTATTGCCTAATCTCAGGAGTTCAAGACCAGCTAAGGTAACATAGTGAAATCCCTTCTTTACTAAAAATACAACAAATTAGCTGGGCCTGATGGCGTGCATCTGTAATCCCAGCTACTGGGAAAGCTGAGGCACGAGAATTGCTTGAACCCGGGAGGCAGAGGTTGCAGTGAGTGCAGATCACTCCACGTCACTCCAGCTTAGGCAACAGAGCAAGACTGTCTTAAAAAAAGTTAAAAAATAAATAAATAAATAGAAATGTGAATGGCATGTAAGTTCATAAGTTATATGAGAGAAAATTCAAAAAGTAATTGTGCTGCATGCAATGCCATTTTTTTTTGATTCAAACATAAAGTTATAATTAATACCAAATATTTTAAATATCATTTTAAATGATATTTTAGCTTTTTTGCTGAGAAAAATAATGTAGTCCATAAACAAGTCATAGGTGAAAATATGACACACAATCTGAGTGAGGATTTTTCAAATGCTGAAAGAAGATGATGAATTTTTGTAACATTATATGGATATGCAATTTTGGTTGAATTTAATAATTCTAATGAATAAAACCAATGCTAAATTATTCATGTATATTCAACAATCTTATATACCTGTTTTACATAAGACACTGAACTAGCATCTCTGTTGTACCCAGTACAGTTTTATATTATAATACATGCCTAGCAAGTATTTGTTGAATTTAAATTAATTAGGAATACATTTCCATTCATTTTCAATTACGTATCATGATACAGGAAGAGCATAAAGTGGCTAAATCAGCATCAGCAAACATTCCAGAAACGTGACTTTGTCAAAAGCAAAGTGAAAAATGAAAACAAACATAATTCATACTATTCCAGGTCAATTATCGGCTCCTACATAATTAGGGAATTGTATTATACAGTCAGGATTACTCACCTAATTTATAATCATTTATAGAAATACATCTTTACCTGAAGTACACCATTTTGGATATTTAAATGTCTTTATGAAAAGACAAATCCTTTTACAATATCTTATAATTACAAATATTTATTGAAGGTAAGAACAAACTCTGAGTTCTCAAGTCCTCTGTAAATTATAGTCGGCTTCTTTTAGTTAAAACTCCTTACAACAACATTTATGCTACTTTCTCTGAAAACAGACAAAATATTATCTTTCATGTATCTTTCCTCATACTTTGAGCAATTAAATTCCTCATCAGTAATGTTAGAGTAACTATTTTGTTTTATTCCAGTGAGATCTAGGAAAAGTTAACATAACGCCACACTGACTGTATTTCAGTGTTTTGTGTTAATCTGAATTACAGTGAACTTAATACAGTTTAATGCTTTTACATCTCTACGCTATGCCCTTTTCAGAGTATGATTTAAGTCAGTTGTGTTTTTAGACATGACATTTATTTTATTATATTTAGTATGATGTCAAATGCCAATTGTAACAATGAGTTCTTAATTTTTATGTTTTATATCTTAACCATTTAATTTCATTGTCTTAGGTAATAAAAACTCAGATCTGATTAAACATCAATATATCATATAGAGATTAAAATGTAAGTTAAATTATGTAAGTAAAAAATCATTACAGGTATAAAATACTATATCAATAAAACTCCGAAAAAAATCTGTAACAATAAGAAATCTCTCACACAAACACCAACAAAATATACACGCGAACAAATTCAAGAACTCTAAGACAATTTGCAGTGGAAGCAATTTGGTAGAAAGCTATTTTTCCTGAGTTTCTTACCCACTGGTAATAAAGAATTGCACACCTGCATATTCTTCACAATTTGTTCTGACTAAATGATCAGTTGCCTAGCCTGTTTAATCACTGTAACTGTGGTTTTGAAGTCTACATACTAGAAATCTGGTTAACTCCTTACAAACTCTGAATTATTAAAGAGACTATTCCTAGAATGAGACAAATTTGTATTTTTCAATTCTCCTGGAATCATTTTTCATAACAAATAAGAAATGCTAAATAACCATTATTTTAACTTGTGCCATTTGGTATTAATAATTTTATTCAATATAACTCAGTACCAATGACAACATATGAATAATTTTTAAAGTAACGACTTAAAACACAAACACCCACAAACTAACCAAATTATTTACATTAACAGTCTTTCAGCTTCTAAGTTGTATACTGCAAATATAGTGGGGGAAGTGTGGACTTTGGAATGAGACAAATGTGGATTTTTGTTCTTTAGTTACCACTGACTAACTATGTGAATTTTGGCATTCGATTAATCACTATGTACCACTATTATTCCTATGTAAGTTATTAACACCTGTCTTGTGTGACTTCTGGGAGGTCAAGTATAAAAGCAGTCACAAAAGCAGCACGCTACTTGGCATGTGGAAGTAACCTAGGTTAATATAGCTAATGCATTTGTAAACAGTCATCTTTCTATACCATCAAATTTGAGAAAGTTAGGTAGAAATAAGAAAGACTAAGAAGTGACTGACAGCAAAGAGTCATTTCTTTAAGTGTTGATCAAATGGTCAATTCCACAGGAGACTACCTATGGAGGTGCACCTGTGTGTAAGAGTGGTGGACTGGGAGGAAAGCCTCAGGCTAAATTCTCCTTTAGTTGACAATTGAGTCTCTCCAACTGTTTCAGATTTATTGCATGTTCTTGAAACCACACAGCACTGATCCAGACTTATGAAAATTATATTGGGGTCTTTTCTCCTTTGATAGTCCACATGGCAGTTTTGTTTTTGTTGCCTGGATTCCCCTGCTTATGTACGGGATTGTCTGGTTTTCCTGGCTAGGCTCCCCATTGGGAATAATCATGTGGAAATGACTATTACATGACTTGAGAGTAATACTGTATTGCAGATGTCATTTTATTCTTTGTAAAATAGATAAAATAATAGGGAAATAGCCAGTACATTTTCTTTGTGGAAAAAAATCAAACTATTTATTATTTCCCACTATTTCCCAAATTCTAACTCTTGGTAGATGTGTAAAGAATGATCAAAGCCCAGTAATATTTCTTCTACAGATTAAAGCAAATTAATGCCTTCGTAGTAGGATCGTGGTGAGCGTAGGAGTGAAGGACTTACTCAACAGATAAATATAACGGAATCAATGACCTCAGAAACCTCTTGACAGCCCTGGGGTCCCATAAAGGAGTTACTTTCGGATAGCAGCCTTCAGTGAAGAGGAATTGAATTGTATCTGAAGATTTATATTTATGCTATTGCTCTAAATCACAGCTTGGAAAGTGAGAAATAACGGCTAATGAGAAATAATAGTTAAATTGTTACAAATATAACTAACGGTATTTCTGCAGAAACTATTTTTCGCATCACTTTTATATTTTGCAAGGTCAATAAAGGAAAACTGAAATAAAACTTCACGGTATTATCTCATGTTATTTAATCTGAAGTTCTCAAATACATATAAATAGAAAGATCTGCATATTTGGTTTAAACAAGTTGAGTCTGCGGATGTTCAATCGATGATTATTCTAAAACCTTTTACTGTGCAAGGTTTTTGGCTGAAGTTTTATTCAAAAGGACCCAAGAGAGACATTATCCTTCAGTCAAGTGCACAGCCCTTGCCTGTTCTTGAGGGGTTTTTGCCATACTATTTGTTATAATAAACTAGAGACTGAAAAATTGGTCAGCAGGATTAACCACGTACCCAATATTTTCATAGACAAAATAACTTTTACACATATTTAAAATAAAATCCATATTTAGGGTAGGTGAGTTTTTCTTAGCAACATAAAAGGCTGAGATTACTATCTCGAGTGTAGAAAATACTCTGAAATTTCACTTATAATCTTTCAAAATATTCAGTTGTTACAGGAGTTTTTCTGTAAATCTTTTGGGGGTTGGGCTACACAATAGGGGTTGAGATTTAAATCATACATTTAATAATGATTTTATATAAATATTTGCACATTAAATATTCATATAATAATAACAAAGAAGAATATTGGATCTTACATAGTAGAATAAATTGTCTGAATTTCGTCCTGACAGTAACTAACCTGGGAAAAGGGAATCATGAAAAGTCCATAAAGACAACAGTGGATCTACTCCCCACATTTTTATTCTAATAAAGCTAGAGATGTTAATTTTTTTCTCCTTTATTGTAGACAGCACTTTCATAGTTACGTTTTCACCTTGGTTTAAGGGGACATTAGTTACGGCTGAACACTCTGGTACCCCCACTCCATCTGGACCACTTAATGAGCACCCTCCCTTTTCCAAGACCAAATGAGATAATGTATGCGAAATTACGCTGAAGAGCATAAAGCACTTCACAAATGCAAAGTATTATTACTTTCAGACAAGTAATTAGTGTTTTTAGTAATAAAGAAGTACCACTTGATGAGATTAATATATGAATGATAGTTCTTTGGAAATGACCCTATAATCAGTTGGGCACATATGTAAGTGATAAGCAGTATAACTTACATCACATTTTCTTACTTCCCTGATGAGAGTTCTAGAAATTTCCTAAGAACAAAATACATCGGGCTAAAAAGATATACGATACCTATTGTTTTTCATTGAACGATACTTAGAATGCTAGAAAATATTATTCATTAACTAAAACATTCAGGAATATTTAGCAACTAATTAAAATCAAATGTAAATATTGCTATTAAAATACAGTAGAAATAATATGTTCTGTTAAAAAAAAAGAAAATACAAAATGAAAACTTCCCATTTAATGCAATTTACTTTCTTTTCAAATTTCTTTAATTACATTCTCATTTGGAATTTGTGGTGCACATCTGTTCGTCTTTCTGAATAGATGTATTTTTTTGATGTCAGCTCAGAACTAAGTTAATTTTAATTTTACTTATTTTATTGAAGTCTTAATAAAATAATATATGAATAATTTTTATCCATTTAAAATATAATTTTTGAGTAAACATTATGGCCCTGTTTTGAAAAAAGCAACAAACATAATTGATGTGTTATAATGTTAGGTCTTTTGAACAAGAGTTGCAATTAATTAATTCCACAACCAAAACAGAAAGAATAAACTAACTACATGAGATTTGGAATAATATTGAGTATCAATTTACACAATTTTTTAAATGAAAAACATGAATTTGAATTGTCAGACCTGAGATCTTGTATTATCTAATTTAAGCTCTAACGTCATAATTTCTTTAAAAAATACTAGCGTATCAATGATGGTAAGATAGTGTCAAAACCCAGACATCGATGAGGTAAAAAAACAAATTAGTTACATCTTCAGAGGATTAAAAAGCCAATAGCAAGTAAACCCTAGTGAATTATAATCTTTTCAAAAATTTGGTCAACACTTCGAAATTAGATTATTTGATTAAATTTCTAAAATACAAAGATATGTGATAATATATGGTCAGCAGACTTGAAGCAATACAAAAAACATTTTACTGTAAAGGCGAAATGTGAATTTCATGATGCTCTTTTTAAATAGTGCAGGTCATCATTTTCAGAATAAAGTCAAGCTTATTTACAAAGTGGGTTTATATGGTAATACTGTTTTTTTCACCCCTTCAAAAACATATTTTCCTCCACATTAAAAAAAGCCAGTAACAGAAACAGTAAAACTAAATGTATTAACTTACTATTAAAAGATAAAATAAATGATACTGAATTGATTTTTCATAATGTGATTTTATCTAGATACTCAGAGTCTAAGTAGAAAAGTTTCATAGCAGAGAAGTTCACAGTATTTCATGAGAACACTTAAGAAGTTATATATAGGCCCTTCTGATTCCCAAATCTTATATATATATATATATATATATATATATATAAAACCAGAATCAAACCTCTGATTTCCTTAATCATATAAGAAATAAGATGTTTTGACTAAAGGAATCATGTGGGACATGCAACTACTCTATTAATATCAGCTGAATCATGAATCACCCTTCACAACTCTCTCAAAAGAGACTCCTACAAAGGGAGACTGAATTGTGATTATTTTTCAGAAAATGTATTATATGCTAGCTCTGCATAAAGTGGGTTCCTCTACCTTTTCCTTAACAGAATAAAATTTTCCCGAAGTGCACAATTTTCATGAAGTGAATGATCTACCTGAAAGAGATGAGGCTATTATTTGATTGATTTCATATTTGAAATACATATAAACTAAAATATCCATACATATAAATGAATAAATATACAAATAAAGATTTTATGATAACTTATTTCTACCAAAGAATAAATATATCTACTAAGTTTAGTGATGTAATTAACCTAAATCATTTTACTTATTATGTTTTCTTGAACAACTGAACATTTAAACTGACTATGATTTTTTTCCATTCTTAAACAACAAAGAGCATTTATCTGGTTGACATTATCCTAAGAATCTATCTCACAAGCCAGGGACATTTTGATTTATAATTCTAAGATACTGAATGAAAAGTTATTTAGAAATCTAAATTATCCTGACTACTCAATTTCAACTTCAAGTTTTCTTTAAAAAACATGTACCTGGTAGGCAATTCCTTTCCCCGAGACTATTTCTTTTTATAAAGCCAGAATGTGCTCTGGAATTAATGTCTTATCATGATTTTCTCTATAATGAATGTCCTATCATCATCTAGGCTAAAATGCTTTTCAATATTCTCTCATTTTTCAAGCACTACGGTTGTGTTCGTCTTGCACAGAGGTCATACTCCTAGGTTTATGGTGCTTAATAAAATTTTATTGCTGCTTTTCTGTCAATCTCAGGAGTAGGTTAAGTCTATTACATTTATAATTAAATACATGAACGCCCAGGAACTCAATCTCAAATGATAAAAGGGTCAATTCCAACACTTAGTTTACTTTTCTATATGCTCAAAAGTTGTGCTATGTCATCTATTTTGAAACACCCAAATATTTCTTAATAAATATTCTGATAACATTAGTGATAAATGCTTGAGGTAATGAATCTGCCAATTACCCTGATCTGATCATCATACATTGTATGCCTGTATCAAAATATTACTTGTACCCCAAAGATATATACGACTATTATGTGTCCATAACAATTAAAAATTTTCAAAAAGTTAAAGAAAAACTTACGATGGCAAAAAATTACAAAATAATAGCTGTTATCTATCATCCAAGCAAATCCTTGCTTATCTATAGGTATTTTAGCAAACTGAGAAAATAAACAGGATTTTGAAAGAGCTTAGTCTTAGAGGAAATAACGTGATGCTTTGCCCCACTGAGATTGCTATACCACACTTAGAGTTGGGTTCTCTATTTGAATCTACCCTCAAACCATTCATTTTGTCATGTTAATCACCTCAAAAATAGGAGTTATTAACCTAGTCTGATAATATGTTATTGACGTTGGCCTAATTAAATATTTTATGAGCAATAACCATTATGACTAAAGTTGATATATGACAGCACTAACATTCATTTTCTTAAAAGTAATATCTATGATCTTCAAAAATAATTTTCATAAAATAAATAGTACTATCACAAATAGGTGATTTCAAGAAATAGCTCTTTTCATGCTAAAAATAATTTATCAAGCCATAAAAGCATTATGCTATAAATGTAAACCTGGAAAAAAATACCTATTTCCCATCCATCTACTTTTATTATAACAATATAAACAAAGCAATAACATAAGTTATTAAAATTTCATCCAAAATATTTATCATTAGATTACACTTAAATCTGGTAACAAAGTAAATGGCACATTTTATGAAGGATAATAAACCAAAGGGAGCCAAAGAAAGAGAAGGAAAAATTTATTACAAAATGGCATATGATTATGTCAGAAATCTCATTCATTCTTACTATAAAGATACTTTCCCTGGCATATATTCTTTAAATATTATAATTTATTAATGCCATAATCAAATCTTATGGGAATTAATACTTTAATTATTAAGTATAGTTCAAGCTCATAAATTTCAATGTGCACTGATAAACTCCACGAATACAATTAATATTTAAAAAAGACCTTCCTGACATTTTCAGTTTAAGAGCTGTATAAAATAAAATTATTAAATAATTTTTAAAGAGTCAGTTATTTAAAATACTTTCAGTATGTTAGGCCAAGTAAGCATTTATTTTTAAAAAGTGACTCGCAAAAGGAAACAATTTTCTTATAATTCTAAAAAACCTCTTTTAATAAATGTATAAATGTTTTTCTAATATAATCTTTAGAATGATTCATGCATTTTCTCTTAATATCTTATTTAAAACATTAAGTTACAGTTAAGTGTCTTCATTTGATGTAGATTTAGCATTAAATTCATTAAAAAATGAAGACCATCATACATCCATGTTTAAAAAATCTAAATTCTAAAGGCTTTTCTGTAATCAGTAAAGAAGTTTTTACTTCTAGGCTTAAAGATAGTTTTATTGTTGACAATGTTATAGCTCTTTAGTGTTACAGCTCTTTAGTTTAAAATGTTACAGCTCTTTAGTTTGAAATAGCCAAAATTATATCTTCATTTATGTTTTCAACACAGTCTGCCATCTAAAATATGTCCACTGACAATAGCTCTGTCAAAAGACATTGGCATATAAGTGTGAAGTACCCTAATTTATTTATGTGCTAGTTCTAAATGGCACAATTACAGAAACTAAGAATTAGGAAAAAAAATGTAATGTTTGTATCTAACATTGAGTCGTTTTAAATACTTGACCATGACATTGAGTGATGAAGTGCCACCTCCGATTAATTTATATCTATGCATGATTCAGCATCCAGTCTGGTGTTTAAGCCAAGGCTTTTTCTTTACTTACCCGCAGGACACTAATAAAAAAGCATATAACACTTCAAATCCAGGAATTCTGGTTTTAACCTTCAGTTACTCACCTAAAAGGAAAGAGAAAGAGAAGAAAGATAATAGTGAGTTTGCATACCTTGAATTAAAAAAAAAAAAAGTTTAATATTCCATTTTATACACAGGAGCATCTTGACCTAAAAGGGTCTTTCCCTATTGCTTTGTACTTTGATATGTATAATCATATCACAATTCTGCGAACTAAATTGTATTTGGGGATTTTACATAACTAAGATTTTAGGAAGATCATTATTTCCTACGTAAATTAGTCTGTAAGTAAATAATCACCAAGCTACCTGAATAAAGTATCTTAACATTCCAAGCACATGACACTAAATATTCTATTGAATTACTTCATTAAAACAAATGTTCTAGTCAAGCATTTGTTCACTGTCATCTAAGCTGTTGATCTGGCTAGTTGACTTTTCCCTTTGGGCCCTTCCCTATACTCAAAGAGCTCAGAGCAAAGACAGATTATCCCAAGGGAAGATATATCTTTACTCTTCTAAGCCCTGGGAGCTGACCCAGGAGAAGCTGCTCTCCTTCAGTGGTCTGAGACCACACTGTTTGCCTTCCAGATTATTTTCTATACAATGTTTTTTTCTTCCTGTAAACAGAATGATGACAATAATTTGGAGTGAAAAATAGAAACGTTGACATAAGAAGTGAAAAATAAACTACAGAAATTATTAGTTTAATATGTACTCAGTAAAAACGGTATACCATTCCTTTATAGAATGTAAATCTGGCACACTGATATGTTCTTAAAGAGAATTCCAGGATTTCCTCTCCTTTAGAAATTAAAACAATATAAAAGTAAAATATTTAATTGAAAAAGAAAATTTACACCTTTCAAAGAAAAATAGCCATAGTTCTTCAACATGATGTACCATGCCAGATGAAAAGATTTTTATAAGCACTGATGCTATTAATTGTCACTATCAAGTAGATGTTATTAGTCTTACCAAGAAAGTGTTATTGTTATTATTTCTATATTTGAATTAAAAAACTAAACAACAATAGTAGTAAATCATGGGGCTGATATTAGAACTCAAGATACTTTCCAAAAGCAAATTAAAACAAATACAATCAAATAAAAACACTTAAACTCAATTTTAAGAGAAAAAAATGGCAATTAATTATACAACATTGATTACTCTCCAAGTAACTACTTTGAGTATTAAAGATCAAGATTTTCAAGAACTAGTAATATATATCTTGCCTCCAGAACTATCCCCATTGAAGTATGTCTTTGATATAAAAATCACTGCAAATGAAAGTATAAAATTTGGTGTCTTGATACTTGAAAATAATTTTATTTATATTTTAAGAAGCACAATCTTTAGAGTAACCATATAAAAAGAAAAGATGAACAATTAAGATGATATGTAATTATTCTGACTTTGAATTTTTGTACTATCCATACAACATAATTCGGTGTTTACATTTTTATTATATTAAAATCAATTTAAATTGATATTTATGTATTTATATATTATAACTAAGTAATATGTTAGTTATATAATCATAAAAATCTTATCAAGTTTTTGGAAGTAATATTTTTCATTATATATAGAGTGAAAAGTTGTCATCACTGTGAGACAACAGAGACAAACACCGCCGTATCCTTACCTGTAAAATTAGGATTATTCTCCATGATTAAATTAGGGATATTTGTCGTTATTGTTAGAGGTGAGTTGTAATCCCCAAGATACTGAAATAGCATATTATTTGAATATATGCCTCTGACACATCTAGGTAATTTCAAACCTAACAGATATTTGTAATTATGGCTAAAAGTTAATCTCATGCTTTCAACAATCCTTCATTTCCCTTATTCTGTCCCTTCTATGATCTGTCTCCTCGAGTAGATAATGCTTTAACTCTGGAGTTTGGCTGGACTAACTTTGATAATTAATCCCTTGCCTTTGGTATATGTGTGGTCTTGAGGAAATTACTTAATAGATCAAAGCCTCAATTGTCTTATCTTCAATGTGGTCATAAAAACCCTTATTTAACTATGGTTTAATACATATGCACAATGATCGCTATTCATTCAACCAACTTTGCTGAAGGCCTTGTTGAGATTCAGGTTCTAAGCTAATATCTGGAGTTGCTCATAGTCTGATATACAGTTTTAATCACTGAGTCATAGCTGAAGTTCACCTCCTAAGAGAATAAATTGTCTGTTCTTTCTGTTACTACAGCCCTTTCTGCTAAGGATTTCTCTGCTAGTTGAGGTCCCACTTTTGTTTACACCAGCCCTATCAATGACTTTTCTCATATAGAATCCATTAAAATGTATGTGAAAAAGGAGCCAATGATGGTTGGTAGTGAAGACCCAATGGTAGCATAGCTTGTTACATATACAAATGTTTCATTCACATGTCGCCAAATCATGTGAACTATATAAAAATGATTTCATTAAAAAATATTTAAATCAAATCATTATCTTCCAACACAAAAGTTTATAAGTACGCTGAAATGGTAAATAACTGTATCTAATTTCATCCTTTGCAATTAATTTTGAGTTTTCCTATTCTTCAAAAATAAACCATTAAAATATGAAAGTGAAATCATATCAAGTATAACTTTGACATCAAATTAACTATCTAGCAAAGAAGGTTTATCTCAATTATTACTCTCATTTTGTATTGCTAGTTATGGCTAGAATTGACATCTGAAATCCTTCTTCCAATTATAATCCAAGAGATGCCATTATACAAAAATGATAAAGATTAATAATCCAATTATATGTATATAATCATATATATATACTTGAGGAGGGAAGTTTTTTATCGTTTGTGGAAAGGACTAGCAGGAGAATCAGAAGGGACTAGTTCACAGATGGATGTTTAGCTGGGGTAACTGTGAGAAGTACTTTTTTGGCCTGTCCAACAGTGTCCTGAGAATAACATCATTCATCCAGGAAAAAATTCTGAGGCGGCATACCAAAGCCTTTCCTAGGCCAGCCAGGGCTCCACTGGTTAATAAAAGGGTAGCAACAGAGCCTGATGTAGTTACAGAGCTGCTAACAACAGGTATAGACCATATACCCTAATAATCTACAGGATGCTTCAACAAAATACACAGAGTAAAATAAGAGCTTTAGTATGGTTACCTACAGGACTGACTTTTAAAAATCCATTATACGATTTTTCACCATTAATTACAAATCACATAGTTTAACTGAAAATATAAATTAAGAAAGCATTACGGAGGTAAAAAAGCAAAATTGAAGAAGAAAAGACAAATCTATACAAGGATATAAAAATAACCTTAGAGATAGATCTTATCACAAAAGGGAGATGACACTTCAAAATACTATATACTTGTAATGAAATTTCAATTAAAGTTTTAATACAATGTTTGAGAAAGTTAATGAGATTATGATAAAATCTAGATTAACAAAACAATGTCTATACATTTTAGTAAATTATAAAAATAAGATAAAATCAAATGCAGTGCTTTTAACAGCATTTCAGTTTTATGTTTTATAATTTGTAATTCTACCAATTAACAATTCTTGCATCAAAATACAGCATGAACATTTATAATCAATTCTAAGAGGATGTGAAGTGAATGTTTATACCAATATCGCATTCCAATATAATTCATAAGTAATAAGTATTTAGGTTTGCAGTACAAATTTTTTTATCACTCAAAAACTCCAAGGCATAGAGGTCCCAGGAAGCTAAATGTTACTCAAACTTCAATAATGTTAGGCAAAATAAAAGGCAATAGAGCAAATAATTGTGATCAAGAGATGTTCAGTGTTATTACTGTGAAAATGTCACAAAAAAACCATCTACATGAAATATCCTATTTGGTTTTATCTCAAAGTAGGAAGTCACCATTTTTTTTCAGTTTAGAGATTTGGCTGTCATCTCCCTTAACAGACTGTAGATTAAGGACGATGACAGAGGGAGAGGCAGAGAACAGAAGTCAGATGTGAGGGAGACAGAGAGAAAGAGAGAGAGATGTCACTAATAATGCAAACCTGAGGACTGAGGTTTGAAAGACAAAATGCCAACATGACCACCACATCCAGTGTTCAGCACACATACAAAGAGCTCTGTTAGTTCACAGCAGCTTTTGAGTTAATGTATTATGTTCTACTCTGATGTTTTACACATTTGTTTAACCAGAACACCTCACTCTCTATCCATGGAGTTAACAAGGTGTTAACATGTTTGTGAATATGTTTGCAATTGCAAAAAACTGCAATTACTACTCTGGAGAAAAATTCTATATCATATTTTAAAAGTATAGATAACATGAATCATCACCACTGACCAGTATTTACCACATGCCTATTTTTTGCACTTAAGGATATTTACAATATATGGAGAAGATTTGATTCTTGATATAGAGCACTTGGCAATTCTCAAGGCAGAAGAGGATATATTGATACATACATAAAAATGATAGTTTTATATTTTACAGTTTCATGGTTTACAAGATGTTTAACCTATATGTTACTTCACCTAATTCTCATAAGCCATTAGTGAAATGGAGATGATAATTATTCCCTTTTTACAGCTGAAGAAATTGAGATTTAGAGAGATTAGGAGGTTTGTTTAGGCAGATATGGAAATTCAAACCAAGGTACTAACTTCAAATTCTGTAAACTCTATACTATATTATGCTGTTCAATTAATATTTCCATTTTTATATATTTTTCCTCAATATTATAAACATCTAAGTATTTTAATTGGAGACAAAAAGAAGTCGAAATGGTAGCTGGTGGAAGGTAGCATGATACAGTGGTTAAATATTAAGCAAAGGGGATCTATAATCAAAGTTCAAGTCCTTGCTTCGCAATTTACCGTCTGTGGAACCTTCGGAGATTTACTAATTTCTGTGTAACTCAGGTAACCTATTTGCAAAACAGGGAAAATAATAGTACCTAATCAAGTGACACGTTTTGAAAATTAACTGAGATAATCCTTGTAGAACTTCAGAACAGTGCTTGACATAAATAAGTGCTTAATCAATGCTAGCTAATATTAATCGTACATTGGTTTGATAAGAATGGAAATAATTCATACTATATTTGTAGAATTAAATATGTATTTTATGGATAAAGATTTTTACTATGAATCAATACTTTGAACTGTTTTTTAATCTAAAGACTATTAATATACTCTAATTTGACTAACAATGTATTTTGTGAAATGAGTCAGGATTGGCATTATAATCTGCAATATTTTTCAGAAAGAATCTTTCTCAACCATTGAGGATTTAAGCCATTATAAATAAAAGAAAAGTAAATAATCCTGCTGCTTATCAATTTCAATAAAATTGATTAAATCTCATCTACACTGTCTAATATACAAAAAGCCACTATTTCATCATTGGTTATAAAACCAGAGTCTAAATCAAGTTACTTTTGGTAACTATTTTAATATATTTTACTTTTTTAGAATAGCTTTAAGTTTTCTGCAAACTGATGCAGAAAGTAGAGATGTCTCATGTAATATCCCTCCCCTCCCATAGTTTCCCTTATTAGTAACATTTTGCATTAGTGTGGCACATGAGTTACAATGGATGAGTCAATGTTGGTACAATATTATTAGTTAAGGCTCATGGTTACCTTAGGGTTGACTGTATCACGAAGGTCTATGGGTTTTGACAAATGCATAATGTCACCATCATTTTGGTATCACACAGAAAAATTTCACTGACCTAAAAATGCCCTGTACTCCACCTATTTATCCCTCCCTCCTTCCCCCTGAACCTCTGGCAACTACTGATCTTTTATTGTCTCAGTAGTATTGCCTTTTCCAAAATGCCATAAAGTTACAATCATATAGTAATTTTGCCTTTTTAGACTGCCTTCTTTCATATGGCTATACGCAGTTAAGGTTTTCCCATGTCTTTATTTGACTTGATAGTTAATTTCTTCTTATACATGAGTAATATTCCAATATATGGATTACCTGGTTGGCTTATACATTCAACTATTGAGGGACAGCTTTGTTTCTTCCCATTTTTGGCAATTATGAATAAAGCTACTATAAATATTAACATGTAGGATTTTGTGTAGATATACATTTTCAACTCTTTTAAGTAAATATCTGCATGTGTGATCATCCGATTATATACTAAACCTATGTTTAGATTTGTAAGACACAATCAAACTGTCTTACAAAGTGACTATACCATTTTGCATTCCTGACATCCATGAATGAGAGTCAGTATTGCTTTACATCTTTGCTAGCCTTTAGCCATTCTGAGAAGTATGTAGGAGTGCTTCATTGCTGTTTCCATTTGCAATTCCCTAATAACACAGGGTGTTAAGATTTTTGTCACATGCTTATTTGCCATCAGTATAGCTTTTACGGTGAGATATCTATTCATATCTTTCGTACATTTTTAATTGGGTTGTTTCTCTTCTTATTGTTACATTTGAAGTGTTCTTTTTAGATTTCATACTCGCATACAAGTCCATTGTGATACAGGAGCTCTGAAACTATTTTCTCAGTCTGTGGCTTGTCTTTTCTTTGTATTTTTAAGTAAAAGTTTACAAAGGAGTACAAAAAAAGATCTGATTAGCCAGGAACAGATAAGAACTCAGAGAAAAATTTTTTAAAGAGGTATGTATATTTGTATGAGATATATAATCTTCCATGTAAAGTCCTACATGGACTTTCTAGAAATAGAAAGTATTTTCAGTATTTTCTAGAAATAACTCTGAAATGCTCAAGATCATGTTGTTCCCATGGATCTTACACTGGCAGTTTTAAAACTAGCTCAGAGTAACATTTATTAATGGCTTTGCAATACATTGACCAATAGGAGAATATTTCATCCTTGAACTGAACAAAATCACTAAATAATAATAATAATATCTTTAAATCAAACAAAATAACACAAAAAAAGGGGCCAAGGCGCATAAAACTGAGAATCTGACTAGATATTCCCCTTTAGAGAACAAATCCCTGAAGTTTTATCACCTTTAGAAACTTAAGGACAGGCCCTGTAGCTCATGTCTGTAATCCCAGCACTTTGGGACGCCAAGCCGGGTGGATCACTTGCAGTCAGGAGTTCGAGACCAGCCTGACCAACATGGTAAAACCCCATATCTATTTTTAAAAAATACAAAAATAAGCCAGGTATGGTGGCAGGTGCCTGTAATCCCAGCTACTCCCAAGACTGAGGCAGGAGAATCACTCAAACCCGGGAGGCGGAGGTTGCAGTGAGCTGAGATTGTGTCATTGTACTCTAGCCTGGGCAACAAGGGCGAAATGTCATCTCAAAAAAAAAAAAAAAAGAAAAGAAACTTAGTAACACTCCCCCACCCCACTTTTCCTTTTTTTTTTTTTTTTTTTTTTTTTTTTTTTACCCCTAGACTCAAAAAGAAAAAAAAACTATCCATCTTTACCTCTTTTATTTTTTAGAAGTGGGCAATAAAGCTCCTGAAAGTAATATTTTTCCTCAGTGTCCTTTATGAGGCCCAAGAAGAGAAATTCTGCCTGGAATATCTTAGATATCCTGGCATGTACCTGCCCACCTCCGAACCCAGTTTTCCCTTTTTCTCTTATATCCATCCTCTTCTTTTTTTTTTTTTTTTTTCTTATTTGGTCTCTTCCTGATTACCTCCAAGCTTAAATGTACTATACAGAGCTCTTTGAAACTTAGGGAAAGTAGTAGCTATGAAAATCTAAAGAAGCCACATAGAAATGTCATAATGGCTTTCACTGTAAAACCTCTTCTTCTTATAAATTTTGGAGAATTTGTACATAAAGAAAAAACATAAATTATAGCAATGAAAAAAATTGTCCCAGTGTCATAGGTTGAATAACATTCAAACTATGACTATTTGTAGGTAGAGCCTTTAAAGAGGTAATTAAGGTAAAATGAAGTAATAGGGATGAGTTCTAGTTCAATATGACTGGTGTCTTCATAAGAAGAAGAGATTAGGACACAGACAACGTGCAGGCCAAGGAGTGACCGTATCAGGACACAGTGAGAAAGCAGCCATCTGTAAGGTAAGAGAGGTTTTTTGTTTGTTTGTTTGTTGATTGGTTTTTAGAAAAAAACAAATGTGCAACACTTTGGTCTTGCACTTCCAGCCCCCAGAACTGTGAGAAAATAAACGTCTGCTGTGTAAGCCAATCAGTTTGTGGCATTTTGTTATGGCAGCCCCAGCCCTAGAAAACTAACATACCAATTTTCCTCCTATATCTACCTGTCAGTAGCAAGAAGGTTCAAAAGGACACCAGGCTATTGCTTATTAAAAAGAAACAAACAGAAAAAAACTCAACTAATTCTTGTACTTAGGATATTTTAAGAGGATTATAAAGAACACTTAATTTCTCCCTATTTTCCTTATACAAGCAGTATGTGATAGTTAATACTGTTGTTAATGAGACGTAAAAATAAAGAACAGCAGCAGAAAGGGTCTCCTGAAGCATTTGATGGAAGTGCTTCTCTCTGCACCTGCTTAGTTAAGCTTTTTAAGCACAAGTCTATTTGTTATATAACTGGATAATGACTTAATTTGAACAAGTTAACAATTTCACACCTTCTAAGCATAAGGTGAATGCTAAGTAAAACCACTAATCTAATATCCTCACATAGGTCACTTTTATTATCTATAATGGAACAATGAGATAAAGTTGCACTTTCAAATTCAAATACTCGATTACTTGCACTAATGGAGGGGATAAGAACCATAGATAATCTGAGACAGTGTCATTTAGGCTTAGCTATAGAATACATTTTGTATTCTCATTCCTTCAAGTTTGATAATGTAGGAATCTACATCCATTCAAATAATAAAGTTACAGTATTTAAGACAAAGACCCAAAGATCTGAAGTCTACCACCAAGTGCCTGTGACTAAGATTCTTCATAATATACTCCTTGCTGTGAATAAATCCTGTAGGTTTTTAAATATGCCATTTGTGAGATCATATCAGGGCCCAGGGAGGGGAGGATCTTTGTTGTTTAATCCCTGCTAGTGCCAGTCAGCTGATTTCCCAGCATTAGAGTCACCGATCTGGGTTCAATGTGGGAAAAGGCATTATATCCTGAGACCCACGTGTCTTTCTCATCAGTTTAATAACACAGGTTATCTTACAAATACAGGTTAACTACACAGGCAATCTTATAGATACCAGTGTAATAACACAGGCAATTTTCAGATATCAGTGTAATAACACAGGTTATCCTACAAATATCAAAGTTGTCCGAATCAAAATGTAGTCATTAATGCTAAACAAAAAACCTGACAAACGGAGCCCAGAAAGTCTATGAAGACAGGAAGAAAGGTTGTTCACACTTGTACCCCTGAGGCCATGACAACCTTACACCAAAAATACTTTTGCTAGGCTATCTGCCCCTCAATTACCTGCCCATCTTTAGACTCAGCATCAATCCTTGTTATTAATCTTTGTAGCCAAAGACAATACTCTCAAAACATTTATATAATTCTTTTAAAGGATTTTTTGCCTTTAAAAGCATTTGTCAGGGTACAGCAGGATGGCCAAATCGTATCAGCTCTGGTCTGCAGCTCCTAGCAAGATCCATGCAGAAGGTGGGTTATTTCTGCATTTCCAATTGAGGTTCATCTCACTGGGACTGGTTGGACAGTGGGTGCAGCCCACTGAGGGCAAGTTGAAGCAGGGCAGGGTGTCACCTCACCCAGGAAGTGCAAGTAGTCGAGAGATTTCCCTTACCTAGCTAAGGGAACCTGTGAGAGACCATACTGGGAGGAATGGTACACTCCTACCCAGATACTGCATTTTTCCCATGGTCTTCCCAACCAGCAGACCAAGAGATTCCCTCTGGTTTCTAGCTTAGCAGGTCCCACGCCCACAGAGCCCACTTAGCCCAAGCTAAGATCCATTGGCTTGAAGTCCTTGCTGCTAGTGCAGCAGTCTGACATTGACCTGGGATGCATGAGCTTGGCTGGGGGAGGGGTGTCCACCATTGCTGAGGTCTGAATAGGCGGTTTTATGTTTACAGTGTAAATAAAGCTTCCAGGAAGTTCGAATTGGGCAGAGCCCACCACAGCTTAGGAAGGCCAACTGCCTCTCTAGATTCCACCTCTGTGGTCAGGGCATCTCTGAACAAAAGGCAGCAATGCCAGTCTGGGACTTATAGATAAAATCCCCATCTCCCTGGGAGAGAGTACCTGGGGGAAGGTGAACCTGTGGGCAAAGCTTCAGCAAACTTAAATGTCCCTCCCTGACAGCTCTGAAGAGAGCAGTGGTTCTCCCAGCACAGTGTACAAGCTCTCAAAATGGACAGATTGCATCCTGAAGTGGGTCCCTGACCCCTGTGTAGCCTGGCCAAGAGACATATTCCAGTAGGGGCTGACAGGCACCTCACACAGGAGAGCTCTGGCTGGTAACTAGTGGGTGCACCTCTGGGATGAAGATTCCAGAGGAAGGATCAGGCAGCAAAAGTTGATGTTCTACAGCTTCTGCAGGTGATACCCAGACGAACAGAGTCTGGAAGGGGCCGCCAGCAAACTCCAACAGACCTGCAGCTGAGGGGTCTGCCTGTTAGGAAGAAAACTAGCAAACAGAAATGAATAGGATCAACATCAGCAAAAAGGATATCCACACCAAATCCCCATCCATAGGTCACCAACATCAGAGACCAAAGTTAGATAAAACCACAAAGATGGGGAGGAAACAGTACAGAAAGGCTGAAAATTCCAAAAACCAGAATGCCTCTTCTCCAAAGTACAACTCCTTGCCAGCAAGGGAACAAAACTGGACAGAGAATGAGTTTGAATACTTGACAGAAGTAGGCTTCAGAAAGTGGGTAAAAACTCCTACAAGCTAAAGGGGCATATTCTAAACAAATGCAAGAGAGCTAAGAACCTTGAAAAAAAGGTTAGATGAATTGCTAACTAGAATAACCAGCTTAGTAAAGAACATAAATGACCTGATGGAGCTGAAAAACACAGCGTGAGAACTTTGTGAACTCTACACAAGTTTCAATAGCCTAATTGATCAAGCAGAAGAAGGGTTATCAGTGATTGAAGATCAACTTAATGAAATAAAGCAAGAAGACGGGGGGGGGGGGGGGACAAGATGGCCGAATAGGAACAGCTCCAGTCTCCAACTCCCAGTGCGAGCGACACAGAAGACCGGTGATTTCTGCATTTTCAACTGAGGTACTGGGGTCATATCACTAGGGAGTGCTGGACAATCAGTGCTAGTCAGCTGCTGCAGCCTGACCAGCGAGAGCTGAAGCAGGGCGAGGCATCGCCTCACCTGGGAAGCCCAAGGGGGAAGGGAATCCCATTTCCCAGCCAGGGGAACTGAGACACACAACACCTGGAAAATCGGGTAACTCCCACCCCAATACTGCGCTGTAAGCAAACGGGCACACCAGGAGAATATATCCCACACCTGGCCGGGAGGGTCCCACGCGCACGAAGCCTCCCTCCTTGATAACACAGCAGTCTGCGGCCATCTAACCGCAAGGCAGCAGTGAGGCTGGGGGAGGGGCGCCCACCATTGCTGAGGCTTAAGTAGGTAAACAAAGCCACTGGGAAGCTCCAACTGGGTGGAGCTCACAGCAGCTCAAGGAAACCTGCCTGTCTCTGTAGACTCCGCCTCTGGGGACAGGGCTCAGCTAAAAAATAACAGGGTAAGCAGCAGAGGCCTGTGCAGATGTGAACGACTCTGTCTGACAGCTTTGAAGAGAGCAGTGAATCTCCCAACACGGAGGTTGAGATCTGAGAAGGGACAGACTGCCTGCTCAAGTGGGTCCCTGACCCCTGAGTAGCCTAACTGGGAGACATCCCCCACTAGGGGCAGTCTGACACCCCACACCTTGCAGGGTGGAGTACACCCCTGAGAGGAAGCTTCCAAAGCAAGAAACAGACAGGTACACTCGATGTTCAGCAATATTGTATCTTCTGCAACCTCTGCTGCTGATACCCAGGCAAACAGGGTCTGGAGTGGACCTCAAGCAATCTCCAACAGACCTACTGCTGAAGGTCCTGACTATTAGAAGGAAAACTATCAAACAGGAAGAACACCTATACCAAAACCCCATCAGTACGTCACCATCATCAAAGACCAGAGGCAGATAAAACCACGAAGATGGGGAAGAAGCAGGGCAGAAAAGCTGGAAATTCAAAAAATAAGAGTGCATCTCCCCCTGCAAAGGAGCACAGCTCATCACCAGCAACGGATCAACACTGGTCAGAGAATGACTTTGACGAAATGAGAGAAGAAGGCTTCAGTCCATCAAACTTCTCAGAGCTAAAGGAGGAATTACGTACCCAGTGCAAAGAAACTAAAAATCTTGAAAAAAGAGTGGAAGAATTGACAGCTAGACTAATTAATGCAGAGAAGGTCATAAACGAAATGACAGAGATGAAAACCATGACACGAGAAATATGTGACAAATCCACAAGGTTCAGTAACCAACTTGATCAACTGGAAGAAAGAGTATCAGTGATTGAGGATCAAATGAATGAAATGAAGCGAGAAGAGAAACCAAAAGAAAAAAGAAGAAACAGAAATGAACAAAGCCTGCAAGAAGTATGGGATTATGTAAAAAGACCAAATCTACGTCTGATTGGGGTGCCTGAAAGTGAGGGGGAAAATGGAACCAAGTTGGAAAACACTCTTCAGGATATCATCCAGGAGAACTTCCCCAACCTAGTAGGGCAGGCCAACATTCAAATTCAGGAAATGCAGAGAATGCCACAAAGATACTCCTCCAGAAGAGCAACTCCAAGACACATAATTGCCAGATTCACCAAACTTGAAATGAAGGAAAAAATCTTAAGGGCAGCCAGAGAGAAAGGTTGGGTTACCCACAAAGGGAAGCCCATCAGACTAACAGCAGATCTCTCGGCAGAAACTCTACAAGCCAGAAGAGAGTGGGGGCCAATATTCAACGTTCTTAAAGAAAAGAATTTTAAACCCAGAATTTCATATCCAGCCAAACTAAGTTTCATCAGTGAAGGAGAAATAAAATCCTTTACAGATAAGCAAATGCTTAGAGATTTTGTCACCACCAGGCCTGCCTTACAAGAGACCCTGAAGGAAGCCCTAAACATGGAAAGGAACAACCGGTACCAGCCATTGCAAAAACATGCCAAAATGTAAAGACCATCGAGCCTAGAAAGAAACTGCATCAACTAATGAGCAAAATAACCAGTTAATATCATAATGGCAGGATCAAGTTCACACATAACAATATTAACTTTAAATGTTAATGGACTAAATGCTCCAATTAAAAGACACAGACTGGCAAACTGGATAAAGAGTCAAGACCCATCAGTCTGCTGT
>NC_045435.1:18234603-18272788 GCF_002776525.5 Piliocolobus tephrosceles
GGGGGGGGGACAAGATGGCCGAATAGGAACAGCTCCAGTCTCCAACTCCCAGTGCGAGCGACACAGAAGACCGGTGATTTCTGCATTTTCAACTGAGGTACTGGGGTCATATCACTAGGGAGTGCTGGACAATCAGTGCTAGTCAGCTGCTGCAGCCTGACCAGCGAGAGCTGAAGCAGGGCGAGGCATCGCCTCACCTGGGAAGCCCAAGGGGGAAGGGAATCCCATTTCCCAGCCAGGGGAACTGAGACACACAACACCTGGAAAATCGGGTAACTCCCACCCCAATACTGCGCTGTAAGCAAACGGGCACACCAGGAGAATATATCCCACACCTGGCCGGGAGGGTCCCACGCGCACGAAGCCTCCCTCCTTGATAACACAGCAGTCTGCGGCCATCTAACCGCAAGGCAGCAGTGAGGCTGGGGGAGGGGCGCCCACCATTGCTGAGGCTTAAGTAGGTAAACAAAGCCACTGGGAAGCTCCAACTGGGTGGAGCTCACAGCAGCTCAAGGAAACCTGCCTGTCTCTGTAGACTCCGCCTCTGGGGACAGGGCTCAGCTAAAAAATAACAGGGTAAGCAGCAGAGGCCTGTGCAGATGTGAACGACTCTGTCTGACAGCTTTGAAGAGAGCAGTGAATCTCCCAACACGGAGGTTGAGATCTGAGAAGGGACAGACTGCCTGCTCAAGTGGGTCCCTGACCCCTGAGTAGCCTAACTGGGAGACATCCCCCACTAGGGGCAGTCTGACACCCCACACCTTGCAGGGTGGAGTACACCCCTGAGAGGAAGCTTCCAAAGCAAGAAACAGACAGGTACACTCGATGTTCAGCAATATTGTATCTTCTGCAACCTCTGCTGCTGATACCCAGGCAAACAGGGTCTGGAGTGGACCTCAAGCAATCTCCAACAGACCTACTGCTGAAGGTCCTGACTATTAGAAGGAAAACTATCAAACAGGAAGAACACCTATACCAAAACCCCATCAGTACGTCACCATCATCAAAGACCAGAGGCAGATAAAACCACGAAGATGGGGAAGAAGCAGGGCAGAAAAGCTGGAAATTCAAAAAATAAGAGTGCATCTCCCCCTGCAAAGGAGCACAGCTCATCACCAGCAACGGATCAACACTGGTCAGAGAATGACTTTGACGAAATGAGAGAAGAAGGCTTCAGTCCATCAAACTTCTCAGAGCTAAAGGAGGAATTACGTACCCAGCGCAAAGAAACTAAAAATCTTGAAAAAAGAGTGGAAGAATTGACAGCTAGACTAATTAATGCAGAGAAGGTCATAAACGAAATGACAGAGATGAAAACCATGACACGAGAAATATGTGACAAATCCACAAGGTTCAGTAACCAACTTGATCAACTGGAAGAAAGAGTATCAGTGATTGAGGATCAAATGAATGAAATGAAGCGAGAAGAGAAACCAAAAGAAAAAAGAAGAAACAGAAATGAACAAAGCCTGCAAGAAGTATGGGATTATGTAAAAAGACCAAATCTACGTCTGATTGGGGTGCCTGAAAGTGAGGGGGAGAATGGAAACAAGTTGGAAAACACTCTTCAGGATATCATCCAGGAGAACTTCCCCAACCTAGTAGGGCAGGCCAACATTCAAATTCAGGAAATGCAGAGAATGCCACAAAGATACTCCTCCAGAAGAGCAACTCCAAGACACATAATTGCCAGATTCACCAAACTAGAAATGAAGGAAAAAATCTTAAGGGCAGCCAGAGAGAAAGGTCGGGTTACCCACAAAGGGAAGCCCATCAGACTAACAGCAGATCTCTCGGCAGAAACTCTACAAGCCAGAAGAGAGTGGGGGCCAATATTCAACGTTCTTAAAGAAAAGAATTTTAAACCCAGAATTTCATATCCAGCCAAACTAAGTTTCATCAGTGAAGGAGAAATAAAATCCTTTACAGATAAGCAAATGCTTAGAGATTTTGTCACCACCAGGCCTGCCTTACAAGAGACCCTGAAGGAAGCCCTAAACATGGAAAGGAACAACCGGTACCAGCCATTGCAAAAACATGCCAAAATGTAAAGACCATCGAGCCTAGAAAGAAACTGCATCAACTAATGAGCAAAATAACCAGTTAATATCATAATGGCAGGATCAAGTTCACACATAACAATATTAACTTTAAATGTTAATGGACTAAATGCTCCAATTAAAAGACACAGACTGGCAAACTGGATAAAGAGTCAAGACCCATCAGTCTGCTGTATTCAGGAGACCGATTTCACAGGCAGAGACATACATAGGCTCAAAATAAAGGGATGGAGGAAGATCTACCAAGCAAATGGAGAACAAAAAAAAGCAGGGGTTGCAATCCTAGTCTCTGATAAAACAGACTTTAAACCATCAAAGATCAAAAGAGACAAAGAAGGCCATTACATAATGGTAAAGGGATCAATTCAACAGGAAGAGCTAACTATCCTAAATATATATGCACCCAATACAGGAGCACCCAGATTCATAAAGCAAGTCCTTAGAGACTTACAAAGAGACTTAGACTCCCATACAATCATAATGGGAGACTTCAACACTCCACTGTCAACATTAGACAGATCAACGAGACAGAAAGTTAACAAGGATATCCAGGAATTGAACTCATCTCTGCACCAAGCGGACCTAATAGACATCTATAGAACTCTCCACCCCAAGTCAACAGAATATACATTCTTCTCAGCACCACATCGCACTTATTCCAAAATTGACCACATAATTGGAAATAAAGCACTCCTCAGCAAATGTAAAAGAACAGAAATTATAACAAACTGTCTCTCAGACCACAGTGCAATCAAACTAGAACTCAGGACTAAGAAACTCAATCAAAACCAATCAACTACATGGAAACTGAACAACCTGCTCCTGAATGACTACTGGGTACATAACGAAATGAAAGCAGAAATAAAGATGTTCTTTGAAACCAATGAGAACAAAGATACAACATACCAGAATCTCTGGGACACATTTAAAGCAGTGTGTAGAGGGAAATTTATAGCACTAAATGCCCACAAGAGAAAGCAGGAAAGATCTAAAATTGACACTCTAACATCACAATTAAAAGAACTAGAGAGGCAAGAGCAAACACACTCAAAAGCTAGCAGAAGGCAAGAAATAACTAAGATCAGAGCAGAACTGAAGGAGATAGAGACACAAAAAACCCTCCAAAAAATCAATGAATCCGGGAGTTGGTTTTTTGAAAAGATCAACAAAATTGACAGACCGCTAGCAAGACTAATAAAGAGGAAAAGAGAGAAGAATCAAATAGACGCAATAAAAAATGATAAAGAGGATATCACCACCGACCCCACAGGAATACAAACTACCATCAGAGAATACTATAAACACCTCTACGCAAATCAACTAGAAAATCTAGAAGAAATGGATAATTTCCTGGACACTTACACTCTCCCAAGACTAAACCAGGAAGAAGTTGAATCCCTGAATATATCAATAGCAGGCTCTGAAATTGAGGCAACAATTAATAGGCTACCCACCAAAAAAAGCCCAGGATCAGATGGATTCACAGCTGAATTCTACCAGAGGTACAAGGAAGAGCTGGTATCATGCCTTCTGAAACTATTCCAATCAATAGAAAAAGAGGGAATCCTCCCTAACTCATTTTATGAGGCCAGCATCATCCTGATACCAAAGCCTGGCAGAGACACAACAAAAAAAGAGAATTTTAGACCAATCTCCCTGATGAATATCGATGCAAAAATCCTCAATAAAATACTGGCAAACCGGATTCAGCAGCACATCAAAAAGCTTATCCACCATGATCAAGTGGGCTTCATCCCTGGAATGCAAGGCCGGTTCAACATTCGCAAATCAATAAACATAATCCAGCATATAAACAGAACCAAAGACAAGAACTACATGATTATCTCAATAGATGCAGAAAAGGCTTTTGACAAAATTCAACAGCCCTTCATCCTAAAAACGCTCAATAAATTCGGTATTGATGGAACGTACCTCAAAATAATAAGAGCTATTTATGACAAACCCACAGCTAATATCATACTGAATGGGCAAAAACTGGAAAAATTCCCTTTGAAAACTGGCACAAGACAGGGATGCCCTCTCTCACCACTCCTATTCAACATAGTGTTGGAAGTTCTGGCTAGGGCAATCAGGCAAGAGAAAGAAATCAAGGGTATTCAGTTAGGAAAAGAAGAAGTCAAATTGTCCCTGTTTGCAGATGACATGATTGTATATTTAGAAAACCCCATCGTCTCAGCCCAAAATCTCCTTTAGCTGATAAGCAACTTCAGCAAAGTCTCAGGATATAAAATTAATGTGCAAAAATCACAAGCATTCTTATACACCAGTAATAGACAAGCAGAGAGCCAAATCAGGAATGAACTTCCATTCACAATTGCTTCAAAGAGAATAAAATACCTAGGAATCCAACTTACAAGGGATGTAAAGGACCTCTTCAAGGAGAACTACAAACCACTGCTCAGTGAAATCAAAGAGGACACAAACAAATGGAAGAACATACCATGCTCATAGATAGGAAGAATCAATATCGTGAAAATGGCCATACTGCCCAAGGTCATTTATAGATTCAATGCCATCCCCATCAAGCGACCAATGAGTTTCTTCACAGAATTGGAAAAAACTGCTTTAAAGTTCATATGGAACCAAAAAAGAGCCCACATTGCCAAGACAATCTAAGTCAAAAGGACAAAGCTGGAGGTGTCACGCTACCTGACTTCAAACTATACTACAAGCCTACAGTAACCAAAACAGCATGGTACTGGTACCAAAACAGAGATATAGACCAATGGAACAGAACAGAGTCCTCAGAAATAATACCACATATCTACAGCCATCTGATCTTTGACAAACCTGACAAAAACAAGAAATGGGGAAAGGATTCCCTATTTAATAAATGGTGCTGGGAAAATTGGCTAGCCATAAGTAGAAAGCTGAAACTGGATCCTTTCCTTACTCCTTATACGAAGGTTAATTCAAGATGGATTAGAGACTTAAATGTTACACCTAATACCATAAAAACCCTAGAAGAAAATCTAGGTAGTACCATTCAGGACATAGGCATGGGCAAGGACTTCATGTCTAAAACACCAAAAGCAACGGCAGCAAAAGCCAAAATTGACAAATAGGATCTAATTAAACTAAAGAGCTTCTGCACATCAAAAGAAACTACCATGAGTGAACAGGCAACCTACAGAATGGGAGAAAATTTTTGCAATCTACTCATCTGACAAAGGGCTAATATCCAGAATCTACAAAGAACTCAAACAAATACACAAGAAAAAAACAAACAACCCCATCAAAAAGTGGGGAAAGGATATGAACAGACATTTCTCAAAAGAAGACATTCATACAGCCAACAGACACATGAAAAAAATGCTCATCATCACTCGCCATCAGAGAAATGCAAATCAAAACCACAATGAGATACCATCTCACACCAGTTAGAATGGCAATCATTAAAAAATCAGGAAACAACAGGTGTTGGAGAGAATGTGGAGAAATAGGAACACTTTTACACTGTTGGTGGGATTGTAAACTAGTTCAACCATTATGGAAAACAGTATGGCAATTCCTCAAGGATCTAGAACTAGATGTACCATATGACCCAGCCATCCCATTACTGGGTATATACCCAAAGGATTATAAATTATTCTACTAAGAAGACACATGCACACGTATGTTTATTGTGGCACTATTCACAATCGCAAAGACTTGGAATCAACCCAAATGTCCATCTTTGACAGACTGGATTAAGAAAATGTGGCACATATACACCATGGAATACTATGCAGCCATAAAAAATGATGAGTTTGCGTCCTTTGTAGGGACATGGATGCAGCTGGAAACCATCATTCTTAGCAAACTATCACAAGAACAGAAAACCAAACACCGCATGTTCTCACTCACAGGTGGGAACTGAACAATGAGATCACTTGGACTCGGGAAGGGGAACATCACACACTGGGGCCTATCATGAGGAGGGGGGAGGGGGAAGGGATTGCATTGGGGAGTTATACATTATATAAATGATGAATTGATGGGTGCTGACGAGTTGATGGGTGCAGCACAGCAACATGGCACAAGTATACATATGTAACAAACCTGCACGTTATGCACATGTACCCTAGAACTTAAAGTATAATAATAAAAAAATAAAAATCAAAAAAAAAGAAAAAAATAAATAAATAAAGCAAGAAGACAAGATATAGCGATAAAAGAGTGAAAAGAAGTGAACAAACCTCCAAGAAATATGGTACTATGTGAAAAGAGCAAATCTATGTTTGATTGGTGTACCTGAAAGTGACGAGAATAATGGCACCAAGTTGGAATACACTCTACAGGATATTATCCAGGAGAACTTCCCCAACCTAGCAAGGCAGGCAAACATTCAAATTGAGAAAATATGGAGACCACCACAAAGATATTCCTCAAAAAGAGCAACCCCAAGACACATAATCATCAGATTCACCAAGGTTGAAATGAAGGAAAAAATGTTAAGAGCAGTCAGAAAGAAAGGTCAAGTTACCCACAAAAGGGAAGCCCATCAGACTAATAGCAGAAACCCCACAAGCTAGAAGAAAATGGGGGCCAATATTCAATATTCTTAAAGAAAATAAATTTCAACTCAGAATTTCATATCCAGCCCAATTAAGCTTTATGAGTGAAGGAGAAATAAAATCCTTTACAGACAAGTAAATCCTGAGAGATTTTGTCATTAACAGGATCGCCTTACAGGAGCTTGTGAAGGAAGCACTAAACATGGAAAGGAACAACTGGTACTAGCCACTGCAAAAACATGCCAAATTGTAAAGACCATCCACACTATGAAGAAACTGCATCAACTAATGGGAAAAATAAGCAGCTAGCATCATAATGACAGGATCAAATTCACATGTAACAAAATTAAACTTAAATGTAAATAGGCTAAATACCCCAATTAAAAGACATAGACTGGAAAACTGGATAAAGAGTCAAGACCCATCAGTGTGCTGTATTCAGGAGACCCATCTCACATGCAAAGAAATATATAGGCTCAAAATAAAGAGATGGAGGAATTACCAAGGAAATGAAGATCAAAAAACAAAAAAACAAAAACAAACAAACAAACAAAAAAAGCAGGGGTTGCAATCCTAGTCTCTGGTAAAACAGACTTTAAGCCAACAAAGGTCAAAAGAGACAAACAAAGACATTACACAATGGTAAAGGGATCAATGCAACAAGAAAAGCTAACTATCCTAAATATATATGCACCCAATACAGGAGCACCCAGATCCATAAAGCAAGTTCTTAGAGACCTAAAAAAAAAATTTAGACTCCCACACAATAACAGTGGGAGATTTTAACACTCAACTGTCAATATTAGACAGATAAATGAGACAGAAAAGTAACAAGGATATTCAGGACTTGAACTCAGCTTTGGACCAAGTGGATCTAATAGTTATCTATAGAACTCTATACCCCAAATCAACAGAATATGCATTCTTCTCAGCACCACATTGCACTTATTCTAAAATTGACTACATATTGGAGTAAAATATTCCTAAGCAAATGTAAAAGAACAGAAATCACACCAACCGTCTCTCAGACCACAGTACAATCAAACTAGAACTCAGGATTAAGAAACTCTCTCAAAACTGCACAACGACACAGAAACTGAACAACCTGCTCCTGAATGACTACTGGGTAAATAACGAAATTAAGGCAGAAATAAAGATGTTCTTTGAAACCAATGAGGACAAAGACACAATGTACCAGAATCTCCGGGACACATTTAAAGCACTGCGTAGAAGGAAATTTATAGCACTAAAGGCCCACAAGAGAAAGCAGGAAAGATCTAAAATTGACAGTCTAACATCAAAATTAAAACAACTGGAGAAGCAAGAGCAAACAAAATAAAAAGCTAGTAGAAGACAAGAAATAACTAAGATCATAGCAGAACTGAAGGAGATAGAGACACAAAACCCTCAAAAAATCAATGAATCCAGGCCCTGGTTTTTTGAAAAGATCAACACAATAGATAGACTGCTAGCCAGACTAATAAAGAAGAAAAGAGAGAAGAATCAAATAGATGCAATAAAAAATGATAAAGGGGATATCACCACTGATCCCACAGAAATACAATCTACCATCAGAGAATACTATAAACACCTCTACGCAAATAAGCCAGAAAATCTAGAAGAAATGGATAAATTCCTAGACACATACACCCCGCCAAGGCTAAATCAGGAAGAAATCGAATCTCTGAATAGACCAATAACAAGTTCTGAAATTGAGGCAGTAATTAATAGCCTACCAACCAAAAAAATTCGGGACCAGATGGATTCACAGCCGAAGTCTATCAGAGGTACAAAGAGGAGCTGATACCTTGCCTTCTGAAACTATTCCAATCAAAAGAAAAAGAAGGAATCCTTCCTAACCCTTTTTATGAGGCCAGCATCATCCTGATACTAAAACCTGGCAGAGACACAACAACAACAACAAAAGTTTAGGCCAACATCCCTGATGAACGTCGATATGAAAATCCTCATTAAAATACTGGTAAACTGAATCCACCAGCACCGCAAAAAGCTTATCCACCATGATTAAGTCGGCTTCATCCCTGGGATGCAAGGCTGGTTCAACAAACATAAATCAATAAATGTAATCCATCACATAAACAGAACCAATAACAAAAACCATATGATTATTTCAGTAGATGCAGAAAAGGCCTTTGACAAAATTCATCAGCCCTTCATGCTAAAAACTCTCAATAAACTAGGTACTGATGGAACATATCTCAAAATAGTAAGAGCTATTTATGACAAACCCACAGCCAGTATCATACTGAATGGGCAAAAACTGGAAGCATTCTGTTTGAAAACCAGCACAAGACAAGGATGCCCTCTCCTACCACTCCTATTCAACATAGTATTGGAAGTTCTGGCCAGGGCAATCAGGCAGAAGAAGGAAACAAAGGGTATTCATCTGGGAAAAGAGGAAGTCAAATTGTCACTGTCTGCAGATGACATGATTGTACTGTGGTCTGAGAGAAGATATATAGACCAATAGAACAGAACAGAGGCCTCAGAAATAGCACCACACAACTACAACCATCTGATCTTTGACAAACCTGACGAAAACGAGCAATGGGGAAATGATCCCTATTTAATAAACAATGTTGGAAAAACTGGCTATCCAGATACAGAAAGCTGAAACTGGATCCCTTCCTTCACCTTATACAAATATCTTTCCTTACACCTTATACAAAAATTAACTCAGGATGGATTAAAGACTTAAACATGAGACCTAAAACCATAAAATCCCTAGAATAAAACCTAGGCAATACTATTCAGGACATAGGGATGAGCAAAGACTTCATGATTGAAAAACCAAAAGCAATGGCAACAAAAGCCAAAATAGACAAATGGGATCTAATTAAACTGAAGAGCTTCTGCACAGCAAAAGAAACTGTCATCAGAGTGAGCTGGCAACCTATAGAATGGGAGAACATTTTTACAATCTACCCATCTGGCAAAGGGCTTATATCCAGAATCGATAAAGAATGTAAACAAATTTACAAGGAAAAAGTCAAATAACCCCATCAAAAAATGGGCGAAGGATATTAACAGACACTTCTCAAAAGAAGATATTTATGCAGCCAACAAACTTGATGAAAACATGCTCATCACCACTGGTCATTAGAGAAATGCAAATCAAAACCTCAATGAGATACCATCTCTCACCAGTTAGAATGGTGATCATTAAAAGTCAGGAAACAACAGATGCTGGAGAGCATGTGGAGAAACAGGAACACTTTTACACTGTTGGTGGGAGTGTAAATTAGTCCACCACTGTGGAAGACAACATGGCAATTCCTTAAGGATCTAAAACCAGAAATACCGTTTGACCCAGAAATCCCACTACTGGGTATATACCCAAAGGATTATAAATCATTCTACTATAAATAAACATGCACACATAGATATATGTTGTAGCACTCTTCACAATAGCAAAGACTTGGAGCCAACCTAAATGCCCATAAATGATAGATTGGATAAAGTAAATGTGGCACATACATATGATGGAACACTATGCAGTCATAAAAAGGATGAGTTCATGTCCTTTGCAGGGACATGGATGAAGCTGGAAACCATCATTCTCAGCAAAGTAACACAAGAAGAGAAAACCAAACACCGCATGTTCTCACTCATAAGTGGGAGTTAAACAATGAGAACACGTAGACACAAAGAAGAGAATATCACAAACCAGGGCCTGTTGGGGAAGAGGGGTGGGGAGAGATAGCATCAGGAGAAATATCTAATGTAAATGATGAGTTGATGTGTAGCAAACCAACATGGCACATGTATACCTAGGTAACTAACCAGCATGTTGTGCACATGTACCCCAGAACTTAAATTACAATAAACAAAAAAATAAATAAAATAAAACATAAAAACATTTGTCTTCCTTTACCTCTCTGAATACACACATAGTTTACTACAGCACAGATACCCTCATTGTAATGTCCTACTCCGGAATAAATATATTTTTTGTTTACAGAGTCTTTCTCTGTTATTTAGGCAAACACAGGTTAGTTATTAATGCCAGAGAATATTCAAGTGAGGACTTCTAGGGAGATAGGATGCATGATTAGTAAGTTACAGAGGTAATAGATACATGACAACTGCAAATCTTTGATATAACAAATACAACATTTCATTTTAGAACAGACCTTAAATCCTAGCCCAATATCTTCCCCACAGAGTATGTGCTGAATCAAATATAAAACATACATCCTGTTTTGTCAAACCCTTCTTCAAACCTCTGAAAGTATTCTCATTGAACTTCACAAAAAACTGCATATTTTTGTGGCCAATTTCTACTTATGATCTCCGGCTTACCTGTAAATAAAGATTTTAAACTGTTACATTTTAATTTTACATTTTTTAGTTAACTGTCATTTATTGAGTGCCAGGTTTCCAGAAATACAAAAAAGGCTGAGGCAGAGACACTGGCCCCCTAACACTTACTATCTAGAATAGGGCATAATGACCACTCAAGAGAAAATATTTTAAGTTCAATAGTAGCTCTGAAGTGGAAAATAATACATCTTTTGGAAAGTTCTATGAAATAGAGGGCTTTAATAATAATTCTAATAAGAGATGGAGAAAAATAGGTATGTATAAATGAAAAGGGCAGTTTAGGTTGGGTGCATAATTTGAACTCAAGGGATGAGACCAAATAATTCAGTGAATAATGAGTTATCCAGTTTGGCTATAGCACAATAGTAAATGCCAGCATTATATAAGCAATATGTTAAGTGTTCATAGATGATATCATTTAACCTCATAATAACCAAATGAGTTAGGTATTATCTCCAATTTTCAGATGACAAAGCTGAATATAATATGAAGAATTTAAGAGTTTTATTACTCCAAGTCCTCCAAGAAGTAGATACCTAGATTACATTACACATGTTATAGATTATCATGGAAAATATATGTGACAGTGAAAAAGGTGAAAGCCAACAGAGGGAGACTATCAGATTTGAGGTAGCTCTGATCCTGAGTCAAGGAAACAGCCAAGGAAGGAGGGTTGTGTGGAAGCATCTTAAAATCTAATGCAGCTCCAAGGAGACTTTGGCAAGAATACCAACATCACCTGTTTTGTTTTGTTTTCGTTTTTGTTTTAAGCCAGAATCACCATCAGAGGAGTCATACATCTTAGAACAATGAATGTGCCTTAATATTCCTGCCATGTTCAGTCGTTGGCTGGGAGGAGCCAACAGGAAATGAGGTCTCAACACCAACCACAGTGATTGGTTGTTAGTGCACACAGTGCCACAAGTCATTTATTAATAGTTCCTGTAATCAGACATACGACAGAAGTAGTCTCATGCTGGCCACAGTAACAAAGCCAACAAGTGACCAAACCAGCCTTCAAACCAGGTCTATGCAGTGCATTTAATCAAAACACAAAGCAACGAAGAAAAACAAGGCACGGTGTATACCTTTCTCTCTCATGGACTAAATCCTTCAATAATAATTTTGGCTTCTAAACATTTTTTCCCCGTTCATTTCATTGTGATAAAATATTGATTTCCCTGTTAAATTTTCTTCTTCTTCAACTGCATTTACTAGGATGCTATATTTTGCTTTCTTTATAATTTCAAACAGCAACAGGATTTTGGATTTCAAAAGGTATCTAGAGCTCAATTAGTCCAACTCACTCATGTTACCAAAGAGCCAATTCAGGTCATCAAAGATGTCATGCCTTGCTCAGAGTCACTTAAAGAATTAGTGACAGTTGAGACTGAGAGCAGATGTCCTAACTCCTGTTTACAATAGTTATCACGACTTACCATTACCTTGTTTCTCCCACTTCTCTTTTTACATAGCTTTACTTTTTCTTATATATATTTATGTCATAATGCCTATAAATCCATTTCTCATTCCCTGCTTATGATTACATAAAAAACAGTAACCATAAAGATACAGTGTAACTTCCAAAATACTCTCCAATTTTCAAGAATTTTCTCCACTATTATCTCACTTAATTCTTTTGTTTGTTTTTCAGAATGGTTATTGTTTCTTTCTATGTTAGACCAATATAGTACAAGAAATTAGATGGGGTGAAGAGAGTTTAAAATATTGGCAATAATATTAATAATAATTAATAACAATGAAGCATCTACAATGTCCTGAATTTGGTTTCCATTGTACTAGCAGAGCAAATACTAAAAAGATAGAGATTACTAGCATTTTTTTCCTCCTCGTTCTATCCTGTTTCAGGATAGTCTTACAGAGCTATGGACACAGATAACCACATTAAATTACTGTCATTCAACCACCTAGGACCTACAAAGCTGGCAATTTAATGCAGTTCAACTTATTATCCTGTATTGGACATTCGGAACATTGAAACATTTGGAAAAAAGTGTATCGTTTATAACAAGGACATATTTCAGTTTTTAAATTCACAGAATACCGAAATTACTTGAGAAAATAGAGATTTCCTTGTCCAGTTCCTTACTCTGGGCATGAATTCTCCTACAGTCTCTCAGGCAGGTTGATTCATCCACTCTTAAAGACATCTAACAATGACAAAGTATTCTAATTTCAGACCGCTATAATTTTCAGGGAATTCTACCTCTTTCGAATTTCCAAATAATTTACCCTTTGATTGTAGTTCTTTGTTGTGCCTTGTAGACTCAGTTTTGAGTATTATCCAAAGGAAAATGTGTGCAATATTGTAACACAACCATTATTTTTTTCTAAGCAATCATTCTGTTCTTCAATTGAAACTTCTCAGTAACCCTGATCATTTCTTCTAAGGTGTTATTCAAGTTCTCCCATCATACTGGCCATAGTCTCATGGGTGGGCCCCTCTATCAATGTCTCCCTTCAAATACAGTTCTAATGACTGAATGCAATATTAGAGATACGATTTTACCTGAGGAGATTTAAATTTAATATGACTGTTACTCTTGTAATATGGTCAATGTGGCCAATGACTGTTATTACCAGATTACAGACATATACCCTAGATGTTCAACCAGTCAGATACCAAGATACTCTCAAGAACCTGACTTGTATACTTGACATTACAGAGACAAACAAAAAATGAATTGAGTTTTTCACTTTCTATTTAAATGTGTTGGCATTGACAGACTATGTCACATTTAGACAGTGATATAGAATGCTGGGTATATTGGTCTTTGTCTATATCCTGAGGAAATATGTCACCAAATTTTCCCCCAAAATTGTTACATTAGACATCAGATCATGAATATCACCAACAAAATCGGAAATAATTGGCACTTAGTTGAAATCTTTTGAGCTAATAAAGACCTAGAGATTGCCTGAGGTTCTTGGGCAACATCTTAACAGCAACAACAATGGCAACAAAAACCTAGTATTTTGTTGGAAAACCTAGCCAACAAATTTTGAGTGTATTTCAGAGGTGGATTTCTAGTGTATTTCAGAGGTATGGAAAACAAGAGCACATATTAAAAACCCATTAATCAAAATGTTGGCTAATTTAACAAATACACAATTTTTTATTTTATCTATCTCCATTCTACCTCCTAATATTCTAAGTTGAAAATAGAATTTCATATGCATACTTATTCAAAACTCCACGAAGCTTAAAATAAGTTTAAGATTTCATGTGCCTCAAATTGTATGCAGTTGTATTACCATAATATCATGTCTCTGCCATTATAATCCCAGCTACCAAAATGTTCCTGGCCATTATGCTCTCTCTTTAACTGTCAAGTGAATAATGTTTTTTCAAATGGAAAATAGTTTCTTTAAAGAGGTAAGGTTGTGAAACGACAGTTGTTTTGGTATCATGCAAGGTGTAAGAATATTTTTTAAAAATCAATATCAAGGTCACTATCTAGCATATAACCAATTTTATTCACTTTTTTGTCTAATGACTACAATTTTCTTTCACAGTGGCATAACAGGGAAATGTAGTTGCTTTTAAGGCATATTCACTGTATTAGTTTTGTTTGAAATACATGTTGAAAGAAGATACTAGGGTTTTTATATAAAAATAATGTATATTTAGGCAGAGTTGATGGACACTTTTAAAGTGACAGTTACCTAAAATTACTATTGGTAGCACTGTGACTTAGCAAGTGCAGTTCTGTTTTGAATTTAACAGTTTCGAAGTGAACATTTTAGATTATGACAAGATCAGTGTATTTTTGGAGTTCATTTCCTAGAGCATTACATTCACTGGTGGCTGAGTTTCTCAATCCATTAAATATTACTAAAAATAAGTAAATCAAATAAAAACAAAGTCAGATTTAAAAGCCTCTTGATTAGGAAACACTGTACTTGATGTAAATACATGCATTGTTTACATTTGGAGTGTTGGATCATACTATCCTTTGTGTATTCCTTATATCATATTATTCTTTTCACCAGTAATTCAAAACCATTCACGTAATACCTCCTATTCATTCTATGTTCTTCTCTTTCAAATTGATGTTGAGATAAGTCTTCAAGTTTCATATAAAGTAACCTTACATTTTACACAATCATATCCATGATATTCAAGGCAATCATGGCTTTAGAGCTAAAAGCATTGTTTTTGGTGAGTTTCAACCAAAAGGTAAGATAGATTAGGCTGATTGGGCAGTCAGGGTAATCAGATTACAGTTCTGTGTTATTAGTAATAAATCAGAATACTATGATTTGGAAAATTGCCATCACTGCATAAATGCACACAATTTATTTATCTATTTATTTATTTATTTAGAGACAGAGTCTCACTCTGTTGCCAGGCAGGGTACAGTGATGCAATCTAGGCTCACTGCAACCTCTGTCACCTGGGTTCAAGTGAGTCTCCTGCCTCAGCCTCCCAAGTAGCTGGGACTACAGGCGCCCGCCATCACGCCCGGCTAATTTTTGTATTTTTAGTAGAGACAGGGTTTCTCCGTGTTGGCCAGGATGGTCTCGATCTCTTGACCTTGTGATTCACCCGCCTCGGTCTCCCAAAGTGCTGGGATTACAGGCATGAGCCACCACGCCCGGCCCAATGCACACAATTTTCATATAAAATATTCAGCTTATTATATACACCTTACCTCCCTATGCTCTCAGCTACCTCATTTATAATATGAGTACATTTCTCTTCATCGTCTCTAAGGACCGCCTGGAGCACTCAGGGGTTATGATGTGATTATATAATTTAAATACGAGGCTGATGACAGGAGAATCAGCTGCATCAGAAATGCTGCATCATTACAGCTTGGTCTTTGCTTACACATTCTCAAAATCTTTCATAAAATCTTAAACAACTGGGGAGTTTGGATTTTTTTATTTCTAAACTATTTTTATATTGTTCTAATAGTAAATATGGCTAAGTCTGGAATATGACTCACTTCCAGGTGACCTCTCATCTACATTAAACTAGTACACAATTTCCACTTTTATAATTTTTTACAAATAAGACACTGCATTTTACATAATCTAGTGCTTTATTTCATAAACTAATGATTATATGACTAAAAAATAATTATGATTATCAAATAATCAACTGCATGACAGAAGTAACTGATTACAAAAAGCATTTTGTTTTAATTAAAATATTTTTAAATGTTTGATTTATAAACACAGCTAAATGCCGAATATCCAAATATACAAGAAAGTTCTTTAAAGAGAATAAAAAAGGTGACCATTATGTTAAAATTATTTGAAAGGCTAAGCAAGTGTAATTTCTTATCATTGATTTAAAAAGCCTTATAAAATGGATAAAGAATCTACTGTTACATTTAAATAATTGCTTTTTAATTTTCCATGATAGTTGTCATTAAACCCAGTTTCTTATGGGGTTTAAGAAAATTGAGAATGAGACAGTCTGCTATAATTTGGAAGTATTACATTCATGGAACACTAAGTGGCCACAAGTGATTCCCCAAATTTCTATAATTTTTCTGTTTTAATAGCTTTCTATAACTGCTAACAAATCATGTCCATATTAAATGCTATAATATTTTTATGCAGAGAGATTTTATTGATTTCTATTCATAAGAAAATTACCACAGATTTAATACATAAATGTAGGTGAACTGGTATTAATAATTTCAAAAACAATTCTGCTTTCAATTATAAATTACAATAAAATTGTTTGCAGGTCTAATTAGATGCAACATAACGTGTGTGTGAGTTAAAATACATATAAATGCTAAAGTGCTCATATCTTTTGTCTCTTACTGTGTTTCACATGAATCTACAATGACATACATTTTGTGATATTTTTCTAACTTAATTTCAATTCTATCCCTAAATTAATCAAATGTGCTATGCCTATTTTATGAGTTTTCTCAATAAACATCAGTAAATGCTTATTTTTAAAATAATTTTATAATTATATGATCTCCATAATTTTGTGCCAATAAGACTAAAATAAAGATATTTCTATACGTAAATAAACATCTTTTTGTGTGCTTCTTTAATATTTTGTTAAGAATTCTTACTTTTTATGACCACTTAATGTTTTAGATAATGTAATTTAATTTTGCCCCCAGTTCATTAGTGAATCTTAATAGTAAACAATGTATTTTATATAAGAAAGAATGCATTCTCCCTTAATTAAATTATGTATGTATTTCTTCCAGAGATAAATGGAATAGTATAATGCAGAAATAGATACATCAACGTAAATTTTGAGAAAAAATTCTAATTTTAATTACCACATCAATATTTTAAGTGTCATTTTATTATATTCTCATCTTATTCTACCAAGAAAATATATTAGAGTTGGCCACCCATTAAAAATTGGCTCTGTATTACATAGTGATGCAAATAGTTTAAATTCTACAAATAATCATAAATATGACCTTTACAGCAAGATAAACTCAATCAATCTTTTTGGAAGAGTACACATTTAAAATTTCCTTAATAATGCTTTTGTAACCAAGATGTTGACTGAAACAACAACCAAAGCAACTATGTTTTACCAAATATTGGTGACAATGAACTGATACTTGATAGCTTTTTGTCAGTCTGAAAAAGTAGATTTATTATATCAAAAGATGTGGCTTTCTGGGCATGTCTTCTGTACTTTTTTAAATTTACAGCAAAGAATATAATCAATTATTGCAAATTAATCTCTTCATGGACAGTTCTCAAATTATGCATGAGTGCCTTAAATTTCATTTGGTAATGCAAAATTAACATAAATTGCTTTAAATATATTAATAGGCTATAGCTCCAAAAATAATTTACAGATACATTCTTTATAATTTCAAGAATTTTTTTTTCATTAAAACAATATTATAGGGAAGGAGGTTGAGCAAGATGGCCAAATAGAAACCTCCAGTGATTGCCCCCACTGAAGGAACACCACATTGGACAACCATCCCCAAAGCACACCTCCCTAAGAGCCAAAAATCAGGTGAACAAACATAGTACCTGGCTTTAACATCGTATTAAGGAAAGAAGCACTGAAGAGGGAAGGAAACACAGTCTTGAATCACCTATACCATCCCTCCCTCTCCCTCATTCTCTAGCAGCGGCTGCTTGATGTGGAGAAAGAACCTGCGTGTTGTGGGAGGGAGAATACAGTGATGGTCAGGTTTTGCAGTGCAACTCAGTGCTGCCCCATTACAGCAGAAAGCAGCATGGGGCAGAACTCGGCCAGCACGCATGAAAAGAGCATTGAAACCAGTCCTGGCCAGGGGTGAATCATCTACCCTAGCAGTAGGAACTTGAGTCCCGGAAAGACCACCAAACATGGGCTGCAGTCCTCTGGAGTGCTACATAAACCTGAAAGGCCATCTAGGCCTCAAGAAATGCAATTCCTGGTGCTATACTGGGCTGGAATCCAGGGGACTAGGGGTGCATATGACAGAGTGAGACACCAGCTTGGGTGGTTAAGGGAGTGCTTGTGTTACCTCTCCCCCAACCCCAGAAAACACAGATCACAGCTTTGGGAGAAAAACTTGCCCTCTGCTTGAGGAGAGGGGAGGAGGGGACAGAGTAAAAAGAACTTCAGCCTCCCATGACACAAATGTATCTATGTAACAAACCTGAACTTACACTCCTGAACTTAAAATAAAAGTTTTGTTTGTTTGTTTGTTTGTTTGTTTCCAAAGAGAAAACTTTGGTGTTACAACTTGGATAGCAGCTCAACCAGAGTAGAATGCCACCAGGTAAAGTCCTGAGGGCCCTATTCCAGACCCTAGCACCCAGACGACACTTCTAGACATGCCATGGGCCATAAGAGAGCCCACTGCCTTGAAGGGAAGGATTCTGTCCCAGCAGGATTCATCAGCTACTTATTAAAGAGCCATTGAGTCTTGAAAAAACATCAGTGTTGCCCAGGTATTACTCCCTGTGGGACTTGGGTGAGACACAGGGAGGTCCTGGCTTCAGGTGTGACCCAAAGCATTCCCAGCTATGGTGGCCATGGAGGGAGACTCCTTCTGATTAGGGAAAGGAGGAGGGAGATTAAAGGAGATGTCGTCCTGCAGCATGAGTACTAGCTTAGCCACAATAGAGTAGAGCACCAAGCAGCCTCCTGGAGTCTCCAATTCCAGGCCATGATGCCTGGATGGCATTTCTAAACCTGCCCTGGGTAAAATGGGAACCCACTATTCTGAAGGGAGGGAATCAGGACTGGCAGCATTCATCACAAGCTGCCTGAAGAGCCCCGGGCCTTGAGTGCACATCAGGGATAGCCAGGCAGTACTTGCCATGGGCTGGGGACAACGGTGGCCATGGGGAGAGACTACTCTGCTTGAGGAAAGGTGAGGGAAGAGTGGGAAGGACATTGTCTTGCAGCTTGGTTGCCAACTCAGCCACAGTAGAATAGAGTGTCAGGCATTAATAGATTCCTAAGTTTCCCTACTGTAGGCTGTGGCTCCCAAGTGGCATCTCTGAACTTTGCCAGGATGGGGGGTGGTGGGGTGAATCACCACCCTGAAGGGAAAGACAATCCTGGCTGGATTTGCTACATGCTGATAGTAGAGTCCATGGGCCTTGAGGGAACATAGGCAGTAGCCAGGCAGTGATCACCACAGGTCTTGGGCAAAACCCAGTGCTGTTCTGGTTCAAGTCTGATTCAGTGCAATACCAGTGGTGGTGGCTACAGAGGTGCCTGTGTCACCCCTCTCCCAGCTCTAGGCAGCTCAGCAAAGAGAGGGAGACTCACTTTATTTGTGGGAAAGTAAGGGAAGAGAACAAGAGTCTCTGGTAATCAATGGAATTCGTCTATCTTACTACCAAGACCACCAAGGTGGAACCAATACAGGTCTCCAAGAGCCACAGCGTTAATGGGCCTGGGGTGTCCCATAATGTGGATATGGCTGCAGTGACCAAAGACTTAGATCACAACACCTGAGTCCCTTCGAATATGCGGAGCTGACCTCACCAAACAAACTAAATAACACACTGGTGACCAATCTTAGAGAGATAGAGATATTTGACCTTTCAGATATGGAATTCAAAACAGCTATGTTGAGGAAGCTCAGAGAAATACAAGATAACACAGAGAAGGAATTCAGAGTCCTCAGATAAATTTAACAAAGACTGAAATGATTACAAAGAATAAAGCAGACCTTATGGAGCTGAAAATGCACTCTGAAGAGTGTATCAGAGTCTCTTAACAGCAGATGATCAAGCAGAAGAAGTAATTAGTGAACATGAAGACAGGCTATTTGAAAATACACAGGAGACAAAGGAAAAAAGTATAAAAAAGAATGAAGCTTGTCTGGAAAAAGTAGAAAATAGCCGCAAAAGGACAAATATAAGAGTTATTAGCCTTAAGAGGAGGTGGAGGGATAATAACAGATAACTTTCCAAACCAAGAGAAAGAAATAAATATCGAATATTATACTTCCAATATCGATGGACAAGAAGGTTATAGAACACTCAGCAGATATAAACTAAAGGAAACTACCTTAAAGCATTTAATAATCAAACTCTCAAAGGTCAGGATTAAGAAAGGATTCTAAAAACAACAAGAGAAAAAAAAAAGAAATAGCATACAAAGAAGCTCCACTATGTCTGGTAGTAGACATCTCAATGGAAATCTTATATGCCAGGAGAGACTAGCATGAATACTAGAATAGTATATCCAGTGAAAACATTCTTCAAACATGAAAAAGAGATAAAGAGTTTACCAGACAAACAGAAGTTGAGTGATTTCATCAAAATCAGGCCTGTTCTACAAGAAATGCTAAAAGGAAAGGAAACTACATTCATGAGCAATAGGAAAATACCTGAAGGCTGGGCATCGTGGTTTGCACCTGTATTGACAGCACTTTGGGCAGCCAAGGTAGGCAGATCACCTGAGCTCAGTACTTTTGAGGCTAGCCTGGTCAACATGGCGAAACCCTCTCTCTACTAAATATACAAAAAAATAGCCAGGTGTGGTGACGCACAACCATAGTCTCAGCTACTAGGGAGTCTCTGAGGCAGGAGAAGCGCTTGAACCCAGGAGGCGAAGGTTGCAGTGAGTGGAGATTGTGTCGTTGCACTCCAGCCTGGGCAACAGAGTGAGACTCCAAAAAAAATAAATAAACAAATAATAAAAATAAAGCATATGAAGGCAAAAAATTCCCTGGTAATAGTAAGCATGCATAACATTATAACACTGTAATTGAGGTGTATAAACCACTCATATCTTGAGTGGTTTTATCTTTCTAAAAGATAAACATATCAAAAAAATACCTATAACAATTTTTCAATACAAAGTAAAATAAGATATAAATAGAAGCAATTGAAAATTTAAAAGTGTGAGATGAATTTAAATTGTAGAATTTTTATTAGTTTTCTCTTTGCTTATTTGTTTACTTGTTGGTTCATTCGATTATTGTTAAGCTGACATCAGTTTAAAATAATGAATTGTAAGATATTATTTGTAATCCTCATAGTAACCTGCAATCTAAAAACATACAACAGATACATAAAAAATCAAGAGTAAGAATAAAACATACCACCGGAGAAAACCACCTACACTAAAACAAAGACAGGAAGGAAAGAAAGAAGGGATATAAGACTGCACAACAACTGGAAAACAAATAACAAAAAGGCAGGAGTACGTCCTTACTTATCAATAACAATACTGAATGTGAATGAACCAAACTCTTCAATCAATAGACATAGTGTGGCTGAATATATTAAAAAACAAAACCCAATGATCCTCCAAGAAATATGCTTTATCTATAAAGACACACATATGCTGAACAAAAAGAGATAGAAAAAAATTTCCATGTAAATGGAAACCAAAAGAGGAGGAGCAGCTATACTTACATCAGACAAAACAGGTTTCACGACAAAAATTATAAAAAGAGACAAAGAAGGTCATTATATAGTGATAAAGGGGACAGTTCAACAAGAGGATATGACAATTCTAGATATATATGCACCCAACACTGGAGCACCCAGATATATAAAGCAAATATTATTTGAGATAAGAGAAGGATAGACCTCAATACAATAAGGGCTGAGGCTTCAACACCCTACTTTCTGCATTGGAAAAACCATCCAGACAGAAAATCAAAAAAAAGAAACATCAGACTTAATTTGTACTATATACCATACAGACCTAACAAATATTTACAGAATACTTCATACAATAGCTGCAGAATACACATTGTTCTCCTCAGCACATGGCTTATTCTGAGAGACAGACCATACGATAAGCTGCAAAACGAGTTTTAAATATTAAAAAATTGAAATTATCTCAAGTATCTTCTCTAACCACAATGAAATTAAACTACGAATCAACCAAAAGAGGAATTTTGGAAACTATACATACATATGGAAATTAATAAACTCCTGGCTGACCAGAAGGCTAATGAAGAAATTAAGAAGGAAATTTAAAATTTCTTGAACAAATGAAAGTTGAAACACAGCATACTAAAACCTATAAGATACAACAAAAGCAGTACTAAGGGGGAGTTTATAGCAATAAGTGCCTACATAAAAAATAGAAAAACTTCAAATAACCAAATGATACATCTTAAAGAACTAAAAAAGCAAAAACAAACCAAACCCCAAATTAGTAGAATAAATGAAGTAATATAAATCAGAGAAATAATACATGAAATTGAAATGAAGAAAATTATACAAAATATCAGAGAATCAAAAGCTGGTTTTTGGAAAAGATAAATGTAATAGACATACCTTTAGCCAGGCAAAGAAAAAAAAAGAGAAAGAGAGAGAGAGAGAGAGAGAGACGATCCAAAGAAATAGAATCAGAAATAAAAAAGTAGACATAACAACTGATACCATAGAAATTCAAAGGTTCATTTTTGACTACTATGAGTGATCCTATATATGCCAATAAATTGGAAAACCTAGGAGAAATGGATAAATAAATCTCTACAACCTACTAAGATCGAACCATAAAGAAATTCACAACTTGAAATGACCAATGACAAGTAATGAGATTGAGGCCATAATTAAAAGTCTCCCACCAAAAAAGCCCAGAACCTTTTATGGCTTCACTGCTGAATTTTACCAAACATTTAATGAAGTCACATCAATACTACTCAAACTACTCTGGCCGGTGTGGTGCCTCATGCCTGTAATCTTCTACTTTAGGAGGCTGAGGTGGGTGGATCACTTCAGCTCAGGAGTTCGAGATCAGCATGGGCAACATGGCAAAAACCCATTTCTACAAAAAAAAACACATTACCTGGGCTTGGCGGCACATACCTGCAGTCCCAGCTACTCCGAGGCTCAGGTGGGGGGATGGCGTGAGCCTGGGAGGCAGAGGCTGCAGTCAGCTATGATTGCACCACTGCACTCCAACCTGGGCAACAATCCAGACCCTGTTTCAAAAAAGAAAAAAGAAAAAAACTCCCCAAAAATAGAGGAGAAGAGAATACTTCCAAATTCTTTCGACAAGGCCAGTACATACCAGATACCAAAACAGATACAAACCGAAACAAACAGACATCAAAAAATGAAAACTAGGGGCCAGTATCACTGATGAACATTAATGCAAAAATATTCAATAAAATGCTAGCAGATTGTGTTCAACAGACCAGGAAAAAGATATTCATCGTGACTAAATGGCATTTACCCCAGGGAGGCATGGATGGTTCAACATACACAAATCAATCAATGTGATACAACTTTCATTTGTTCAAGAAATTTTAAATTTTAAATTTCCTTCTTAATTTCTTCATTAGCCTTCTGGTCAGCCAGGAGTTTATTAATTTCCATATGTATGTATAGTTTCCAAAATTCCTCTTTTGGCATCAATAGAATAAAGTTCAAAAAAATATGATCATTTCAATTGACGCCAAAAAAAAAACAGTTTGATAAAATTCAATATCCCTTCATGGTAAAAACTCTTAAAAAACTGGACCAGCAGGAACATACCTCAAAACAATAAAAACCATATATAAAGGACCAATAGCTAGTATCATACAGCTTTATCTGGAAAATTTCTAAAATAGCATTTAATCAGTGCTAGACTTTTTCTACCTGATGTTTCCTTTAAGTTTCTATTTTTTTTCCAGATTACCATGACCTTTGCAGGTAAGACATGGTTTATAAATGTATTTAAATCATCAAAATAACTATGTGTTCCTGATATTTCATGTTCATTTGTCTTCTCTCTGCTATTTTGAGTTTTATCTTCTATGATCCCGTCAACTATCATTTCACCCAAAATTGTTTTATAACATTACAAGGTACCCATTTGTGAACTTCTCAAAGGTTCTGGACAATAGAGAGCTAGGACTGTTTTAAATTAAGTCGTTAGTTCACTTTCAGACTAATTGGAAATGACTGTAATGTGCACCAACATGTTTCAAGGTGGCTGTGTGTTTCTTCTTCTGTAGGTTCTTTTTTAAAGATGCCTGAGAAACTCAGCCTGTGCATTCAGAAACAGTAATAAATGCATTTGTGATTCAAGATTCTTTATTTACAGACTCTGAGGTCAAATGAGGGGGAAATGATGGGAAGTAATATCAATGCATTTTAAAATTATTTTATTACTTCTTTCCACAGAAATTTGAGAAATAACCTTTACAGAGATATTTAAGTACATAAATGGAAAAGGCTTGGGCTTCGAGAGAATTTGAGTTTCTTTCCGATCTTGGGAAATCAACTTAACCTTTCAGGACTTCAGCTACTTTATCTGTAAAACAGATAAAATACTCTCCTCATAAGACTTTTACTGAGAAAAGTAAATGCACACAAAGCACTTAGCACATTGCTTGCCTGAGTGCCTTGACAAATGTTTCTTCCTTCCTCAAATCCGAACCAACGTATTTAAAAAGCTATCTACTTGAGAAGCCTAAAATTGTGGATCTGAAATATCTTTTTGAAGAATAAGAAATCATGAATACTACCCTAATATTTAACTCAGTTTGTAGTATTTTGGAGGAAAAACAAATCACAGCATATTTATTTTCTTTAAGCCCAATCATGTAAAAGGAGTTCTGTACACACAGTTTCCAAAATGAAAGTCTTCCATTTCTTGTCTGTGTTTACAACTTTCAGAAAGCTTAATCTATTTAATATGTTCAATATCCAAAAGATTATTTTAAAATTCATGATATAAATATGTAGCACAGGTTTAGGAGGTGTCAAGATGAATACTAGAGAGTGTTCTCTCTGATTGGGAACATCATTTCTTATCTGGAGTGACATCAGGTGACACCCGTGAATGTTATTTTTAAATCAGTGGATATGCTTGTTGTTCCAACTGCACCAGCACCTGGTGAAATATGCAGCTGAGGGGACTTGGCAATTTTAAAATAAGTGAATCAGAGATTATTTTTAATTTCAATTTCAAATGGTATAATCACCTGTATTTAATATTAGCTGTATTTAGACAAGCTGCCTGTCTCCACTTAAATGTATCCTCTTTACCTCTGTCATTCTGCAAGTCAACATTTTAACTGCTTTCTTTCATTATGTAGATTTGTCTTCTCCCCTGGCTGGGTTGTCATTAAAAGTGTCACAAAATAATTATTTATGTATACCTATTTATTATTAAAGCAGCAAAATCTTCACCCCCTGCAAATGCATTTTTCCCAGGTCACCTTGTGAGCAAAACTTTGCATTTTTCAATTCACTGTTGGTTTCCTATCTGTCTGTATGGATATTAAAGCTGCTCCACTTTTCCTTATGGCAAGTCTTATCTGACTAAGTCATACACCTTCCTGTATTGCTATCCCTTTGTTATAGTCCTACAATTGTACTTTTATTAAAACGTTTCTAGTAACATTACATAAAAGGGTGTTATAACAAAGTATACATAAAATCTTAAAATTAAATTTGGGTTTTGTGAGGTCTGTGACTTAACCTACAGCCTGGAAAATTTAGGGTATATATAGAAGAAAACTCAAAACTCAATCATATCAATAATGTAAACAGTACAACAAGGCAAATCACTCCTTTCTGAGACGCTAACATTTAGTGCCTTCGTATGACATTTGCATCATCATACAGTATTACAGACAACATGTAAGGAATTATGTGTTGGGCATTTGTCAGGGAGGCAAAGATTAAAACAGTCTTTACTCTTACTAGAGATTTATATTCTACTGGGGGATTTATACATGTACTAACTGCAATAGAGGTTCATGATGATTATACTAGAAATATACACAAAACAAAGGAGAAGGGAAAAGGGAGGGTTTTCTTATGCCCTGATTAAAAACAAAAAAGACCTTTCAAGAGATATAGTTTATTAACCTGTCAAGTTGATCTTATAACAACATAAGCCAAATGTTTGTCAAGCTAAATGATTCAAATTAAAAGTATGCCAATTGGCTTTCTTATTTTAAAGAGACTCTCCATAATTCATGTCCTTAACTGAACTTAAATGTCTTTATTTCGTTTTCACCTACTTTAAATCATACTTACTAGTCCTTTTCAGTCTTACTATTAAACCATTAGATAAAAATACTTTAGTCAAGAATGTTTTAGAATATTTTATAATTTCAAATTCAGTAAAAACGATGGCTGCTAATAGTAGTAAAGTTTGGGATTTCCTTGGAAGAAAGATTTTTACTATGGCAACTGATATGAAATAAAAAGGCATGAGAAGAATATGAAGAGATTATAAATGTATATGCAAAATATAATGTTTTACTTAAATGAAATGTGGTTCTCATAAAATAAAATGTCTGTTACCCAAGATATAAAGCAGACATACCTCTAAAAATAAAAATAAATGTTCAGAGGATGAAATGAAGAGTCAGTGATGAACCTTTCATTTATCCGTTTTCTGTGAGACTTGGAACAGACAGCTTAGATTAATATCTTTGAGATAAAAAGTATTATCCTCAGAAAGAAAATAAGAGACAAATTCTTAAGACAAGTCATGCATTTGCATTAAAACATGTTTCATGCATGTATTTTAAATACATGATCAACAAACTCTAAATTTTTAAATAACATGCTATTGTCATTTGTATGCACACACACACACACATACACACACATTTATTTTTTCCAATATAACTGACTCTGCCTACTAGGCTCCTCCTGTTATGTTGTGGTTTCATTTTGTTTGTTGAAGGGGGGAGGTTATGGCCTTAAATATTATTTATCTTAAGGAGGCCAAGAACATGACAAATTCGAAACCATTTCCAATATTATAATTATAAAGTTTAATAAAAATGTTATTAATACGAGTTATTTTTCTTAGCAATTTAATATTTAATAAATTTTAACAGTTTGTAAAGTAATAAAACATAAAAAGATATGAATTCATTTCTGTTTATTACCTGAGTAGATATAAAGTAGATGAAGATCAAATAAAATTGAAAATTTCAAACAGGAAAAAAGACAACGAAAAGCATAACTTCTTAGAAAATCTTAGCTATTTTATCAAGACAGTCTAAAAAGAAGTAAGTTTCTTAAATCAGCTCATAAAATGACCTAAATTCTGTGCTTGGAATGTTTGATTTGACAAGATTTGACTTACAAAAGAGTCACTGACTTCAGCGATCAAATATTCCTGCTTCTGGTTTGACAAACGAGGAAAGTGAGATTAATAAAATTAAGTAGTGTTATCTATAACAAACAAAACAAAGCAAAACAAATGTGTGCCAGACAGAGGTAAATGCCAAAACTGAAAAACAGTTTACCTGGCTTAACATCCAGAATTTCTTTGATTATATCATACTGGTGTAATTGTAGTGTTTTATTTTTTCTTCTTTTCTTTTCCTGCTCTTCATTAAATACGTTGTTGTTATAGTTCTTAATGTTCATTTGTTTGTTTTTGCTTTAGGTTTTTATTTTTTAATTAGTTTCAGGTATTTCTCAGTGAAAATTATATATTGTGGAGATTCAATATCATAGAGACACAAAAGAAGTTTCTAAAAATGTTAACAGAATATCCCAGGTTCAGTCATCAGAAGGTGATGTTAATTTGAGCTCCAAATTAAATACTGATGTAGTATGATGTCCAGCTTCACATGTTTTTTTCTGGCAGGCATTACAAATATATTGTAATAGGAAAATAGAAAAGTTTTTAAATAACATTTTACTGGTATCAAGTTATTTTTATTATAATCTAAGATCTATTTTATTACTATTTCATGCATAAGCTACTTTTTATTCTCTTTGTAAACATAATTTGAGCTATTTTCCTAAAATTACGGCATATTTTGATTCTAGTATCTCTTTTATTTACATAATTTAATAGCTCTATCTATGTCAATGAAAAAATTCAATGTGATTTTCTATATAGATAGAACTTTAGGAGAAAAATCTAACAGAATTAAATAAACTTATAATATTTGTAGTAATGTTATTATATAGAGAGTTAGATATAAATCATGCTTCAAAATATAAAGATATCTATCATTTAAACATGTTTTCAAGCAGTATGTTTAAAATAGCTTTCAAGTCTGGTAGGTTGGCTCAAACCTTTGGGTTTGGGAGGCTGAAGTAGTTGGATTGTTTATGCTCAGGAGTTTGAGATCAGCCTAAGCAATATAGTGAGACCCTGTCCCTACAAAACTTTTTTTTAGAAAAATTAACCAGAAATGGTGGTACCTGTGTATATTCCCTGCTTCTTAAGAAGCTGAGGCAAGAGGACTGCTTGAGCCCAGGAGGTGGAGGCTGCGGTGAGCCACGATTATACTACTGCACTCCAGCCTGGTGACAGAGTAAGATCCTGTCTCAAAAAAAATTTTTTTTAAAGTAAAGAAGTTTTCAAAGGAATATATTTATATTATCTGTAAAACCACTCATTTTCTCAGTGATAAATTCATTATTAATTGCATAATTTGGGAAAATCTTCATTTTATTTTTATAAGTTATTTTCTGTATTAGCTTTAAACTTGTTCTATTTCTGAGTTAAATGTTCCTATACCATTCTTTAGTCAAAGAAAAAGGTTGTAGTACAAATTATTTTATGGTATCTCCTGTTATTGTGCTGTCAAAATATCAGGATAAGATTTTTATATTTAATCAAAGCTCCTAGCAAAATATAGAGCACAGGTGTTTAACTAGTGTATCAAATTCTAGATATCAGTTCAATTTGGTTTTAGCATTACGCTAGACGAGAATGTTTTTAATGTTTTAGTCTGGGGGGACCAAGGAGTTTTTAAAATATTACATTATAGTGTCATGAATACAATTTTTGAAAAGACATAATGTGCCTAAGTAATAGTAAGGAACGAGCAACTAACCTCTCTGTGGTTGTAGACTGACTGATCTTACAGGAGGCGGAACTTAAATAAGGTCGAAATAGGAGGTCACTGGCAAAATTACAGGAAGAAATTATCTAAGTTAGGCCCTTACTTTTGGAGTATAAACTCTGAAAGGTAGAGTGGTAACGTGCATATTATTAAGTAACAAATAGTTGAATAGGAATTTTATTCCTACAGTAAGTTGATTTGAAATCAATAAAATTAAATCAAAATAAGTTACTAGAAATTCAACAAATTTAAACTGATTAAAATATCTGTGCACCCTGTTGACACTGAATGTCAAACAATTGGTTTAAAAAGTCACAATTTTATAAATTTTTAAAAACAATGAAAAAATTAAATTCTGAAGGTTAGCTTAAATTATTATTAACCATACAATGACCTAACTTTGCAAGGCAAAGCTTTTGTTCATTTGAGCTCTAGTGAAACCATCACTTTTTATTTCAATAAAACCAAGTTGTTTGAAAATATTATTGCTAAATTTCAATAAAAGTATCAAAACTTCTTATAGGCATTTGTAATTGTATAAGGATTATTCTTTCATCATTCATGGTCTGCTATTAAATGAAAATAGGAAGAAATATGTTTTCAATGGGCAATAAAAGATATTTTACTGGCAATCTCATATTACATAGGAGGAATGATACTACTTTAAGAGTAAAGATTTGAAATTATTAAATACGAGTTAATATGTTATAGAGCCTATTTTACTTAGGTAGAGCTAGTAATAAATATGGGCAATTCAGACATGTTTACTGCACTTAGCTTTACTGTGCTTTGCAGATATTGCATGGCTTTTTACAAATTGAAGGTTTGTGGCAACCCTAAGTTGAGCAAGTCTACAAACCGACTTTTTTCAAAAGCATGTGCTCACTTCATATCTCTTTTTCCCAATTAGGTATTTTTTCACAGTATTTCAAACGTTTTCATTGTTATATCTTTGATGATAATATCTTTGATGTTATTATTGTAACTGTTTTAGGGCACCATGACCACACCCATATAAGATGGAAAAGTTTAATTAATAAATGCTGTGTGTGTTCTGATGCTCCACCAACCACCCTTCCCTTTACACTTTCTCTCTTTCCCTCTCTCCTTCGGCTTCCCTTATCTCTGCACACAATAATATTAAAATTATTAATATTAGCCACCCTACAATATCCTCTTAATGTTCAAGTGAAAGGAAGAGTTTGCATCTTTCACTTTAAATGGAAAGTTAGAAGTGATTCAGCTGAGTGAATAAGGCATGTCAAAAGCCAAGACAGGCTGAAAGCTGAGCCTCTTGCACTAGTTACCGAAGTTGGGAGTGCAAAGAAATGGTTCTTGCAGGAAATTAAGCGTTACTCCAGTGAACACACAAATGATAAGAAAGAGATCCAGCTTGAGGGGTCTGCAAGAAGCTCAAACAAGTCACAACATTCCCTTAACAGAAGCCTAATCCAGAGCAAGGCCCTAACTTCCTTCAATTCTAAGAAGGTGAAAGAGGTAAGGAAGCTGCAGAAGAAAAGTTCAAAGGTAGCAGAGATTGGATCATGAGATTTAAGAAAAAAGTTGTCTCCAAAACATAAAACGGTAAGGTGAAGCAAAAACTGCTGATGTAGAAGCTACAGCAAGTTATCCAGATGATTTAGCTAAGATTATTGATGAAGGTGACTACATGAAACAACAGATGTTCCATGTAGACAAGACAGCCTTATATTGGATGAAGGTGCCATTTAGGGCTGTCATAGCTAGAAAGGAGGAGTCAATGTCTAGCTTCAAAACTTCAAATAATAGACTGATTTGTTTCTTAGGAACTAATGCAGCTGGTGGATTTAAGTGGAAGTCAATGCTCATTTATCATTCAAAATATCCTAGGGCCTTTAAGAATTGTACTAAATCTACTCTACCTATGATCTATTAATGAAACAAAAAGCCCAGATGACAGCACATCCGTTTACAGCATGATTTACTGAATATTTTAAGCCCACTGTTGAGACCTACTGCTCAGAGGAAAAAAAGCATTTCTTCTCAACAATACCCTTAGTCACCTAAGACCTCTGATGGAGATGTGCAAGAATAACAACATCTATTCTGCAGCTGACGGATCAAGAAATAATTTCCACTTTCAAGTCCTATTATTTAAGAAATAAGTTTCATAAAACATTAGCTTCCATAGATAGTTATTCCTCTGATAAATCTGGTCAAAGCAAATTGAAAACTTTCTGGAAAAGATTCACCATTCTAAATGCCATTAAGATCATTTGTGATTCATGAGAGGAAGTCAAAAGATCAACATTAACAGGAATTTGGAAACAGTTAGCAAGAAAAGTATAATTAGATACAAAGCCTGAAGATGTGACTGAATTGCTGCAACTTATCATGATACAACTGGAAAAAATGGTAAGTTGCTTTTTTTTTCTTTTTTTTTTTTTTTTTTCTTTCAAACACAGTCTCGCTCTGTCACCAGGCTGGAGTGCAGTGGTGTGATCTTGGTTCATTGAAATCGCCTCCTCCCGGGTTCAAGTGATTATCCTGCCTCAGCCTCCTGAATGGCTGGGACTACAGGCACATGGCACCAAGCCCAGCTAGTTTTTGCAATTTTAGTAGAGACGGGGTTTCACCATGTTGGCCAGGATGGTCTTGATCTCTTGACCTCATAATCCACCCACACCAGGACTCCAAAAGTGCTGGAATTACAGGCATGAGCCACTGCACCCAACCTGAGGAGTTGCTTCTTATAGATGAGCCAAAAAGTGGTTTATGGAGATGGAAACTTTTCCAGGTGAAGGTGATGTGAACCTTATTGAAATGACAATGAGATTTTAGAATATTTTGTAAACTTAGCTAACAAAGCAATGGTAGGGTTTGAGAGGATTGACTCCAATTTCAAAAGAAATTCTACTGTATGCTATCAAGCATCATCACATGCTGCAGAGAAATCATTAATGAAAGGAGGAGTCAATGCCGCAAACTTCACTGTTGCATTATTTTAAGAAATTGCCACAACTACTCTACCCTTCAGCAACTGCCATCCTAATCAGTTAGCAACCATCAAGAAGACTTTCCAACAGCCAAAATATTATAACTTGCTAAAGGATCACATGACCATAAGCATTTTTAGTACTAAAGTATTTCTAATTAAGGTATGTACATTGTTCTTTCAGATATAATGCAATTGCATACTTGATAGACGATAGTACAGTGTGAGCATAACTTTTCTATGCACTGGGAAACCAACAAATTTGTTTGACATGCTTTTGTGTGACATAGTCTTTATTGTGGTGATCTGCAAAAAACCTGTAATATCTCCAAGGTGTGCCTGTAGTTCAGCATTTGTAGTATTAAACTACCATGAAAGAAAAATGCATAGTTTGATTAAATCATTTGCAGAGTAAATCATTGGAAAATACTTTTTAAAACCTTCAGTAATATAGACGAATAAGAGGTTGTTTACAATGTTTAATATGAATAAACATGTATTACTTATCACAGGGATACTGATAAGAAAAGCTCTATTTAATTATGTACATGTAAGTTAGAGCTCGCTTATTTGTATTGAGAGAGTGAAAATGATTAATAATAACATATAATTACTTTAAGATAGATTCAAATTAGGCATATATTGAAAGAAGTGAGATATTTTTCTGTCTAATAAAAGTTGCTATAGGAACTGGAGTTAATTGGAAATACCACACAGGTTTCATGTTTTACATTATCTGGACATTTTAACAAATTCCTATTTGCCATTGAAACATAAGTTTGTAAAAATCCAACATTTTTATTTGTACTCCACTAAATAATGGACCTAGAATACCACTTAAGCTGTTTAGAATACCACTTACTTTGTCTCTTTAGTTCTCCAGATTTCATATTTCCTCACTCCAACAATACGCGTATTTGGCTTATTACCTCAGTTCTGCTTACTGTCACTACTGTATCTCATTTTTTCCTAATTACTTGCTAACTGATCTCTCCTAGAAAGCCCTTCATGATCACTATATTGGTATACTCAGTCCAAGTGAGTGTACATTGTGTCCCTATTTCTAAACCTTTTTCACTGAATCAACTTTATCTCTCCACCAAACTGAGAACCCCAACTGTTAGCTTCACATGCCAAGTTATCAGTATCTAAAAAATATTAGCTGTTCAAGATCTCACTGAATGAGTGGAAACATTTTACCAGAAACAGTACCTTAACGGCCAAGGAAAGTCAAGGGAAAACAAAGTTTTGTATATAAATTAATGACCATATTGTCCTTTTCATACCCATAATCTTATGTGCCTTTCTTAAACCTGCAAGGAAACTCATATTAACTTCTATATTAAGTATGATAAACTTGAATTTCTAAGAAAGTAGAAACTTGCCTAAAACCACATGTTTTCACTGAATTCAAAGCAGATAAGACTCCCCATTGACCTTTACACTGCTTTCAATTAACCCTTGGAAGTGCATTTAGGACACAATAAAAAATATTTGTAAGTGTAACATCGATTATATTCTTTTTTATTAGTGTTTGCTAAACATTGATACATGCATTATGCAATTTTACCTGCATAACCTGCCCATGAGTTTGATAGATAAGAGACCATAAACTTTTCAACAAGCAGCTGAAAAATCATTTCTGTACAATATCACTGATTCTTTCAGTTAGTTACATCTTTCTCCAGAATTTCAGAGTGTGTATATCTTTAACTTGAACTTTTTAAGATTAATTATAATTATTTGACTCCAGGTTTGTTTTCCCCACTTAATTATTATAGACTTGAAGTTAGAAATGTTATGAACTTCCTTATTTTATCCAAACCATTAAATCTGTGCATTACTATATTAATCAGAAAACACCTTATGGTTCAATACTTCCATTACATATGTTAGAGATTTATAAATTCAATTTGCCTGTATTCAAGAAGCATTTGATATGAACATGTATAATGCTAGGCTGTGAGGTGAACATGTGAATGAAAAGTTGTATTTACTTATAACGGTAAGTAAACTTTGTAAGTTTAACTAAAAAATAATAAACTTCTGAAATTACTAATGAAAATTATTTTTTTGTTTCTGTTTGTCAGTTTTTGTCTATTCCTTTTTCTCTGCCTCTTTGGGCTTCTCTCTCACAAACACACACACACAGAGAATTACATCAGAAGACATTCTCTGCTCCTTCTCCACCCCACATTGATAATCCATTGTGAGAAATTCACAACATAATAGTTCAGACATATTAAAATGAAAATAAATGGCTATTCTCACCAATTGCTCATATAGATCACATGATATTTTATGCACAGTACAGTGCATATTAAAAATGTCATAAGGTAAAACAAATGTAGTTAGTAGTAATAAACGTAAGCCAACATGAATCATAAAGGACAATATATTGTAAGAGATCAGTAAAGACCAAATGATGGGAAATCTAATAGAAGTTAAATTTATAAATAGCTGCCTTCCTGAAGTGGAGGAAAAATAAGCATATAGCAATTAGAGAAGAGTGGAGACAACATTTAATTGACATATGGAGAAATAAGTGAACTTGTTTCAAGGCAGTCCAACACAATAAGAGACTCAATATATTTAAGGGAAGAACTTACTATAATTATTTGGTATTCTAAGTCTTTAACATGAAAATACACCATTTTTAACGCAAATTGTTAATTATAAAAAACTGGAAACATAACAATTACAATTTAAAGAATGTAGAAAGGACAACTTAACACCAATTATGCTGTTCACAAATTACAGAAACGATTAAGGCCTAATATTGTTAGCTAAATATATGTATGTGCATTTGATAAAATAACGAGTTAAAATTAAAGTGCACATCCTAAAGTGATTATTTTTAAAGAAACAAAACTAGGATATCTCTTTTGAAGATAAGTGACTACTCCTGCTTGTAGTTTAACATGTACAATTAGCCAAGAGAAACTGCTTCTGTGGTTTCTGCCTGAATTAATATGTAATATTTATGAAGAGCATTGTTGCAATTTAAAAACAAAAAACAAAAAAACATGCTATTAATATCGTGGTGAGTCCAACATAAGAAAGGTAAACTGGGTGGTAAACAGTGACAAAAAATATATATATAGGAGCGTGTAAGTGAATATAATCAAAAGAAATAAAGAACAAATCTCCCCTGCAGCTGTACCAAAGGACATTCTAATATTGCTAAAAATTACATACGAATAATTATTTTGAAAATGTGAACTGATAACTACATTACAGATGTTTATATGGAAATGCTACAGTATTTTAGAATATCATTGCTTCTCTAGCTGCTGGAAGAGAATGATAATTATAAAATTATAATTCTGTTAATTAGGCCAATTTGTATCAATACATGTGTACTGAGTATAACTATGTTAAAGGCACTATATTAGTATTTTAAAAGATAAATAAAAAAGGAAGCAGAGCTAAATCAACCATATTATTAGCTTTACTGGGTGACTAAATAGGACAAGGTAGGATTTCAGCGCAATATTAACCGAAGTAAGCAGTGATGAGAGTTTATGGGAATACCTTTGTGATCAGCAAAACCACCTGATCTGAAGACAAAAGATTCCACACGGATGATGAATCCAAGACCTGTTTCAAGTAACAAAAGGCCCTTCAGGGCCGGGCGCGGTGGCTCACGCCTGTAATTCCAGCACTTTGGGAGGCCGAGGCGGGCGGATCACGAGGTCAGGAGACCGAGACCATCCTGGCTTACACGGTGAAACCCCATCTTTACTAAAAATACAAAAAACTAGCCGGGCGTGGTGGCGGCGCCTGTAGTCCCAGCTACTCGGGAGGCTGAGGCAGGAGAATGGCGGGAACCCGGGAGGCGGAGCTTGCAGTGAGCTGAGATCCGGCCACTGCACTCCAGCCTGGGCCACAGAGCCAGACTCTGTCTCAAAAAAAAAAAAAAAAAAGAGGTCCGTCAGACACTACAAACCATCCCTTGGACAGGATTTACACTTTTAACCATATATGTACTCCTAAGAGGCAAGTGTAAAACAAGTAAAATACAAGCCGCATCATGGTAAGAAATAAACATCATGACATTTGAACAACCTAACACCAGAGTTAGGTAATTCTCCTGTGCTGACTTGTGCAATTTACATTGGGTATATTAAATCCCCAAAATGGAAGAGTCCCTAAACAACACTTGTCCAACTTCAGTGTCTAAATGAACTAGAGGAATTAACACAGTAAACATCTAGTTTGGAGTTTCAACTAACTATCTGTATGGTTTGAGAAATGCAACCTAACTTCTTCTAGCTTCTGCTTCTTCACCTGTTAAATGGAGTCAACCCGTAGGCAGGGAATGTCTCAGATAATGTATTTCTCTTGCTTACTCTTATTACCCTAGTATTAGACAGAGTGGCACAAAGTATGCACAAAGTAAATGTTTGTTGAAAAAATTAAGTGTATAACATTTCTAATACATTTTCCTTCACTTTGTAAACTATGTAGTGAGGTTAGCCTGTTAAGCCTCCATTAACACATGGAATTGATCACAACCGTGGTTATAAAATTATGTAGGATGTGTTTTTTTTTTCTCTCTCTCTAATTAGAAATAAATCCATAAGGACAAAATTCATGTCCATTTTGTTCAATAACTCAATGAATATATCCTCAATTTATAAAATAGGCACAATACATTTGATTCTTCCTTCTTCAATGTTGCAAAACAAACATATAATTGTTACCAGGTTATTAGGTGTCTAAGAGTTTCTGTAAGTGGTAACTGATAATTGTTGTCCGAAAACATAGCAAAGGTTTTCCCTAGGCCAATTAAGATTTCCTTCTATAATAAAATTCACAAAATAATGCTTTACCATATATACTTTGCTTTTCCATTTATGTTCCAATTTGAGTAATTTATTCATCAACAAAGTTTTCTACCAGGGAATAAGCAAGATGGTCCTCCTCTACCATGACGCTCACCACTTAGCAGGAAATGGAGTCATTTGGTTCTCCTAAAAACTTGTGATACAATTAGGATGGTTATTTTTAGCTGCAATGTATGGATTAGTGAACAAAAGTGTAGAGATGTTTAAATGACTTTTCCCAGACGCAATTTCTCCTAAGAATAGTGTTTTCACACAATGAGTTTTCCTGTGGATTCTCATGTCCATCATCACCCAAAATAAGCCTTCACGTACTTCAAAATAGAAATCAAGACTCTGCTTTATCTTTTCTAGAATCAATCAATCAATTATTTAAAACCTATAAATTTCTTTATAACTTTTCCATGTCCTTGTAGCTTTGGGAAATATTATTAAAACTTAACTACTCTCCTGATGAGTCATAATTTTAAAATAGTGTAATTTCATAAATTATAACACCATAGGCATTTGATGTAACTCGTAACAAACTATGATGGAAGAGATCCAAGAAAACAGTAGTCATTGCCTCTTTAAGATCTGAATGTCTTCCACAAGCTACCGGAAAGCTATAATCTATTTTTATTTTTGTTAACACAAAATAAAACCTTGTACAATCAATTCATGAAGCCACCTCATAATTTTGACACTCATTTTAAATTATGATCCATGATAACATGTTTAAAATGAAGCCAAGATGTCATAAGACAAGCTGGAGGTAGAAAAACTTTGGCAATTAAAACTCTCCAGCACATTTTCCGATCTGAATATTCAACAATTGAAAATCATTAATACTAAGTAAACCACCTGCTAGGGACACTCTAACGCAGCATAAAGATTTTCCATGTGCATAATTGTCAGATTCAGATTAATTGTTTTTCCAGGAAAGAATGGTATTCAAGATGACTTGGGTAAATTGTTTGATTAATTTTTTAAACAAAAATATAATAACTATAATCCTCACTGTATTTCAAATATTGCAATAGCTCTGTTTAAATTACAACTGTTTCATTATATCTAGATAATATTTCATTATCCATTGCATTTTATCAATTAATAAATAAAACAATATTTTAGATGAGGAAATGATACTTAGCCCTTTTATTTTACATACTTTTTGAAAAAGCAATCTGAATATATAACTGCAAGCACAAAAGAAATTGACTTTCTATAAACTTTGGAGTTTTAG
>NC_045435.1:18272798-18297344 GCF_002776525.5 Piliocolobus tephrosceles
CTCCTTAAATGTTGTTTTAATCTTAAAAGAATTTGTAATATTTCTCTATCACCTTGACCACCTAGGTCAAATTTGGACTTTTTAAGGCCTTTGTAAATATACCCATCTTATCTCTCTGTTATGTATCATAACCCTGTAGTAAGTTAAATCTTGTAGTTACACCTTTTCTCTTGCTCCACGTCAGTCTGGTATTTTAAGTAGCAAGATAAAAATCATACTTCACATCTCCCCCACAAATCGTTCCGATTTTTCCCATTTTACATCAATCTTCATTTTTATGTTTTTTCTAGGTTACTATTTTTAAACTTTATATATATATATATTTATATGTATGATATATATTATATATATTTTCACTTTTAAGACTTTTCGAGGTTCCTTCCTACTTCTCCACTTCTTGTTATCTCACCTGGTATGGCTCAAGGCACTTAGCACATGATGGGTGCTCAGTAAACTGTCTTTGCAATGGCTAAGGAAAGATGAGCTCTTGTGAACCTCTAAGAATAACAATTTTTTTTAAAATGAGGTCATAGAATTCATGTTTCTATTTTAATGTCAACATGACATACAGAAATCCACTACTGAGCAAAAGAGAAAGATGAGTGCCGTGTTTACCAAAGAATTGAATTCTAAAAATCATTTGTTTAAATGTTGAGGAAGAAGCATTAGAATTTTCCAGTAAAGAACTACTTCATATCTTGAAAATTAAATTTTGTGTATTCTAATTGCATCATTTAGTACACCATAAAGTTGATTTGACAGGCCCCTAATCTCTATGCTTCTTTCTAGACAATGTGATGTATTTTTTAACTATGAATAATTTATTATAAATTGTCAATAAATATTCATTTTTATAAGTAAAATTTTATTTCATTTGAACAATTGAATTTATGGGACATTGTCCAACAGAGTTGGATTGAGCTTTGTGTGGTTAAACACACACAAACACACAAACTGTTTCATCTTATTACTCTCTATTCAGCGGCAATTCTTCTCCAAGATGAGGTTGGTGACCCTACCTGTGGAAGCCTTCTGAAAACTACAGGCTTTGAATTAGTTTAGAATAAACACCTCCAGAAATTAACAAAACAATGTGTCTGATGACTGGTATTTGAACAAATTAGATCATCATTGCCTATCAGGGTTCTGAATTCAGATCATTGCCTATCAGGGTTCTGAATTCAGGGATGATTTGTACCCCAGCTGGTCAGATGGAACATTAATACATTCGTTGACTCATTTGTTTATATATTTGACAACTATTTCGGTGTACAGTGGAGCCCCTTCCCTGATGGTGTTTATAATCAGAGCTGTTGGTTTACATTAGTCACTATGACTGCAGCCAAACCGCCGTCTGCTTAGAGCCAGACGTGATGATAGGTTCACAATCCCAACTTTGAGTAAATGATGTAACTTATTGGAGTCTCAATTTTTTCATCTAAAAGTGAGGATTATAACAGATATTTATTTGTCAAAACATTGTACTGAAGACTAAACATTAATATTAGTAAAACCTTTAAAAATGTCTCTGACATATAGTAAATCGTAAACAAATGTTTCCTACAGTTATATTTAATTTACTGCATCATGATTATTATAAGCAATGTATATTTGTTATAAAAGTGAGTTGCTTACTGTTGATAACTCAAAAATAAGTCATGATTTTTCTACTGTATATGAATAAACGAAAATGGATAAAGAATGAAACTTTGAATTAGGTTATATGTAAAGAAAATAATACGGAAGGAGGGAGTAGTTAGGAGGATGTAACTTCATATCGCTATTAATTTTCCAAAGATAATTATTAGTTACCTGGCCTACATCTGCACTAAAAACTTCTACTTGTTTAGTATATTTTGCCAATAGAATATCATTCATCTACGCTAATCACAAAGCACAATGAACTACATGCATTCCTTTTTCAAAAATAAAAATTTGAAATAAAAATAGTTGCTACACATTATACCTCTTTACATATCTGTATTTTGATTCTTTTCTAAAGATCAAATTAAATGAACACGAGGGATTTTACATGTACTTCGCTAATTAATTGGCTCAGTTACCAATCTCTTTGCATTTATTAAGAAAACTTTATGAGAACAATAAGTCCTAGTTCATCAAGGGAAATTAAAACGTATGGAACTCAGTAAGAAAGTATAATCACTACATTCTACAAGTTGAGGACAGCGGCACATAGGAGGACACATTCCCTTACTGCATTCAGAGATTCAGACTGATGTACATTAATTTGGTTAATATTCTTCTACCACTCCTTATTATCTGTCATCTCTAAAAGTGTCCTGCTCAAAATTATCACCTTTCTTTTAAATCTCAACAAATTTTTATTTTGTGTGAGTTTGGGAAAAAATATAATGTCACAGGCAAATTTTACTGAATAATTCCCTTAATTCATTTTAAATCCAACCACAACATAGCCATAGAGTTTCATAACACTATACTTCTCATATGGCCAAGAGTCTCAATTTCAACAAAGGAATGTACCTACTAGCTTTCATTTCAGATGTGTGTGAAAGTGTGGCTATAAAACTTTCAGAATATGAAAAAAGATGTGATGAAGAGAAAACCAAAATATGGTTATTAGGCGGGGAATGACATAGCCACAAAAAGGAGAGAAGAAAAAAACATTCTAGGTTTAGAAGTGAACAAGAACATCCTATTGAAAACTGCTGGAATGGGGGCAGGCAGCCTCTGAAATGATCCCCAGTGATTCTAGTCTTTGAGGATTCCAAGATTTTTATAATGCCCTCATTTTTTGACTGTGGTCTAGACCTAAGATATCATTTCTAAAGATCAGAATATGTCATAATATCAGATGTCACTTAGGAGATGAGGTTATGAACGGCTGGATTTTGTCTTGCTCTCCCTCACTGGCTGTCTCTCTCACTCTTTTGTTCCTTCTGTGGGAAAACAGTGCTAGCTTCATCCACGCAGATACTAAAAAAATGAGGGAGACAAGCTACCTTGTGTAGGCTGCTCATGGAGACTTATGGGGAAAGGAGCTGATAATACCTCTGGACAACAGCCATCAAGGTCCTGATGCTTTCCAACAGCCATTTGAGTGAGCTTGTGAGTAGATCTTTCTTCAGTTAAGCTGAGATGGTAGTAGCCCCAGCGTACCCCCTGGTTACAACTTTGTGGTAGCCTCTTAGCTGGAGGCCTCCCCTAAAGAATGCCTTGATTCGTGACTCACAGAATTATCAAATAAGAAAAGTTAATTGTTTAAAACGAATGATCATTTACTGAATTTATCTCATTTATCGTATATTGGCATAACAGTACATTTTCTGTTAAAATACTAAGCTTCTGGAGGACAGGCAAAGTAATGCCTAAAAAGGTTTTTACATCATTTGCTTCAGAACCTAAATGTATATACATTATTCAGCATATTCTCTTTATGGGTTCAATAATAGGACTTTCTATCAAAATGAGCTGCTGATTTAAAATTCAATTATCTACATAATTGTTTCAAATCCCTGGTTCACTTCAGCTTTTGATTATTGGGTGTGAAAAATTATTTATTCAAGGCTCAAGTTCCTTCTCTTTGTTGCTTAAAAAAAATTGCAACTTAAACTTCAGGAATAGAAAGTTGATAACAAATCCTCTGTAATCTGTCAGAGAAAAACATCTCCCTTTCAAATCTCAAGAAATCAAAAGCATGAAATATATCCCACATGGCTCCACTTATAGTTAGTTCTATAAATTGTGATTAGTTTGAATATATATAATATTAATAGCCTACTTTCTGTATAAACAGATGCAAACTTCAGAACCCTTGTCTATTTGCTCTTCATTTTTAAAGTGTTTGGTTAAAAGATACAATATCAAGGGATTTTCATGCTTAGAAAAAGATAGATAACCAAATGTAATCCTACAATAATATTCTTGTTCAAACTAGGTTATACTGATTGACATGTACAGTATATTTTTATGAACATACAAAGATGAAAAATTACAACTTGAATTCTACACATTCTGAAATATGAAATGTCGAATCATGCAAACTATATATCCATAGAATAAATTGCTATATTTATAAAAATAATTACTAGGCAGAAAATATACTGAGCAAATACAGAAATAATTATAGCCATACGTAATTATCATTCTGAATTTTCTATCAAATTCTTTTTGAGTACCTACATGGGAACAAGAGTCCACTATTGGAAGTAATAAACTTATCTGATAGAAACACAGCATTTTTTTGGTCACATATATGCACTTTTGAAAAGCCTTATCTTGTATATTTAAAATGGTTTGTGTATAAACATACCATTGAAATAAAAGAAAATGTAAAAACTAAAAATATTACAGCACATAAAAGTTACGCTGAAAATATTTTAAAATCACATGAGTTCCATAGGCTTCTATCATAGAAATTAAATCATATCCAATGAAAATTACAATAAGCAATTAAGATTACCTAAATCATTTAACATATAAATTAATATTTCTAGCATTACACTTAAAATATTGATTCTAGAAATATTAATTTATATGTTAAATAATTTAGATAACTTTCATTGTTAATTGTAAGAATCTAAGATAGCATCAACTATAACTTACATTTTCATTTTATTGACTTATAAAAAAGATGAAAACACTCCTAATTAAATTCTGATACATCAGGGACTTCACAAGATACTTCACATATTCAGGTATGTTGAAATTTGAAAAAAAAAAATGTATGTTATTTCAATAAAATATAATAAGTACCTTATATGTTTATACAAAATACTCTAAGAAAGCCTCAAATTCTACAGAGAATTGATGAAAAAGTGCCTTTTTTTTTTAAAGGTAAGAGTTTCTATTTATGTACTTGTAAAAATCCATGATGACATTTAATAAACAACAATTATATTTTAATTTCTCATATTACTCATAGAAGAAAATAATATCTTTACAGAATTGCCAATTGCAATTTACCTCTGCTCTTTCAGGCCAGAGGAAGTTCATAAACCAGCAAGTTGGGCATTTACTAAATGACAAATAAACCAAATGACAAGTGAATAATATCATCTAATATTTTCTCTCAAATAGAGTTAAACATAGTTTTATTGTTTAGTATAGGCATTTCAAAAAACTGATGAGGAGATGCTTCCTTTTGTATCTGAGTTGATATTATTCAAAGAACTCACAAAAATATAAGAAATGTTTGGTAAGAATCATTAATATTATATTGTTTTAAACTTTCAATGTATAGAGATTCAAAATATTAAGAAATCATTAAAATAATATCAATTTGAACTATGTCAGAGGCCAACAGAATATAGACATGATAGAATATTTTCTCTCAGCTTTCAAAACCGTGCAATTGTACTGTGCTGTCAAAGAGATGCTACCCATTTTAAGAAGATTAGTTGGGTTTGGGCTCTATCTGTGTGATATTGAACAATGTAAGTCCTCTGCATACCAATTTCCTTAACTGTGAAATGGACATTCTATACACACTGATTTATTTAAGAATTAAATAATATATGTAATGACCCCAGTTCAGTGCCTGAGGTATAAGTATTGTCCACTGTAAAAAGAACTGCCATTATTTTACAAAGGCATACATTATGGTTTAATCACTCAGGAAATATTAACGACAGCATTTGGCTACTTTTTCAAAGCATATTAAAGCAAAGGAATCTCACTTTTCTTAAATATACGCTTACAGAAATTACCCGTTCTTTTTAGGTCTATATTATACACTTACAGCTAACTAGCAGTATATACATGTAATTTATTAGTTAGCATTGTTAAGATTGCTCAATCAGGAGCAATTTTGTCCCTCTGGGGTCATGGTAACCTCTGGTGACATTTTCGATTGTCAATACTGAGAGAGACTACTATTGCCTCTAGTGTGTATAGGCCAGGGATGCTGTTAAACATCTTGAGATGCACAGTACAGCTCTCAAAAGAAGGAAATATCCAGCTCAAAATTTCAATTGTGCAATATTTTAGAAGCACTGCCCTATGCATTTCAGTAAAATGTTTACTTCTTTATACCACGTAAAGGTATAAATTGTAATGAGTATAACAAAAGAAACATGCCTAAAAAGGTTAAAATGTATCTACAAGTTTTTCTTATTAGGAAAAAATAAGAAATACTTTAAAAAAATAAGAAAGAGCCTGCCTGTGTCATTGTGTTATTGGCTTGTTAGTGCTTGGGTTTTAGATTATGGGCCATTTAGGTTTTTGTTCAAAATTGAGTTTTTGACCAAGAGCACCATTTCACTATTGTGTTGGAAGGCAATTACAGGCTTTTTCCTGGATGCCCAAGACTTGATAATTTCAGAGGAATTTGTCTCATTTCCCACCCTGAAAGGGAAGAAAAGAAAATAAAGTTCATAATGGACTTAAGGATCTACTGTGTGTCAGTAACTGTTGTCTCCGTTCTAGTTTAAAAATATACTTTTAAAAAAACAAGCTAAATTTCCAGCAACTACAGTCTCCTGAACAGTATTCAAATACTTGTGCTGTACCAAATTCTGGTGCTGAGGCATGCTGCCTTACCATGGCAGGACCTTTCACCCACCTGGCACTCTGATGCCAGATGGATCAAGCTAAATTGCCATAATATCTCCTTCGAAGAGCTCTAGAATTTCTTTTGCGGTTGAAGAATAATCAATTACTTACCCAATTCAATTCAACAAATATTTATTAAGTATTCACTCATTCTTGTATTTTCTCCCCTTGTGGGCTGCTATCCTTAAGAGCAGCTGAAGAAGCAAAATGACTCCCATTTATTAAAGACTTTTATTTTAAAGATCCTTAAGTGCAGTTCACAGCTCTTCAATTGCTCTTACCAAATCCTCAGAGGCTCCATTGTAGAGGAAATTCATGCTCCATCATACAGAATCAAGAATAATGTGCTCCCTTTTCATTTTGTCAAGAAAATATCAGCATGATAACCAGGGAAGGAATGTGTGAAGCAGACATGGTGGCATGGTGTGTCTGAAGGTAAGTCATTATTCTTATATAAATAAGCTTATATATCATACTATGATAAATAATGTGGACTGAACTTTCAAAATGATACATATAAGTGCTTATGCTGCATATTATATGGGAAAAAGAACATACTTTGTTTATTGCATTTTATTCACTCCGGCTTTAGATAACACAAAAGGCTGCTAAATGTTTTGGGAAACATATGTTCCTATTCCCAACAAGGACCATCATTTATTTTTTTCATTTTTTGTTTCCCAAGGAACAGAAAGAGTAGTTAGATGCCAATCTTGAAATAAATATTCGTTATTTGGATCAATATATAGATGAATCCTTCCAAGAACATTAGTCATAGTGCTGCTGGGAACTGTCTCCAGATTTATCCCAGCCAAAAAAAGATAGGGCATCTTCTACAGAGAACCCTTGTGGGTTCTATTTTTCCTATCTTGACACTCAGAAGAGTGCTCCAATATATTATCTCAGAAATGTCAAAAATAATAACCTATCTGTCATCTGTCTGGGAGCCAAGGTTATGTTTCTCTTATAGGAACCCTATTGCATTAGCACTTTGTACGAACGTTTCAAAGTCGAAGTACTGACTCTGTCAGTACTACTGAGTATTCCACAAAGGCAGCTGCTTTGCCTTAGTTTAAAGCAAAGCCCAACATAATGTTCGAGGCAATGCGAAGTTTTGAAGAGAGTTTACCCCCTAACAGTGAAGAACTAAGGTCTAGGATACTTATCTTGATAAATTATATTTTCTAGACTCTTCGCTAATGCAAAAATTAGAATTTCTTACTATCTCAAGCAATGCACTCCTATCTATACAATAAACTTCATTTTCTACAGCATGATGTTAAGTTATTCCTAATCTGATTCAGCTAAATTATTTAGGTGTTTATCCCTCATGAGTGCTTATGAGGAATATTTTTTTCAGAGCAAGGTCTACTTTACCCTATATTCCTTATCATCGCATTTCAAATTCCTTTTAAAATATATTTTCCTAAGGACAGAGAGCATATCTTGTTCATTTTAGCATCACATATAATGCCTACGACTATAATTTGTACATAGTAGAAATGCAGCAAATGTTTAAAGAACTAAAAATAATAAGTAGAGTAATATTTTTAAAGTTGCATATTTTCATTTCAAAAAGGAAAAAAAAAAATGCAATAAGAATTAGGTCATTTCTCAGCCCTAGAAGATAATCAGAAGTTACAGAAATGCTGCTGTTAGGACAATTGTCCTTTTTTGCATTGTCCCACTTACCAAAAGAGCTGCCGACTTCTGCAGTTCTTTGCAAACCACCACTGGCTTCTCAACCATTAGGAAACACACTCACAAATCTATTGAAACTGCTGTATCAAAGGTCAAATAATCTCTCAATCAAAAAATCAATTTTTTTTTCATTTCTTATCTTTGTCAACTTCCATGCTGTGTTTGCCTCTCACACATACATCTTAACTACTCTCCTTTCTTGACTTCTCTGACATCTTACTTTCCAAACTCACTTCTTAACTCCTTGATTACCTGCTTACATTTTTCCAGAAATCCTTTCATTCAAACACCTAACAATCTAACCATTTTTATTCTCGATCACACCCTTTTTCTATATAACTCAATATTTTAGCTTATCTCTTATTTTATGAATAAATGGCAAAGCCTTTACTTCTTCTAAAATTCTGATCCCACTAAGTTAATGCTAATTAAATTAATTGCATTGAGTTGCATCATTCTCTTATTTTTATCATCCCTGTCACAATAGTAAGACAAATACTCCATTCCTTACTCTAGAGCTATGTTCTGCAAATTGGCCTCGCATTATAGACTTTGCAATTTTCAGGGCTTAAATGAGTATTAATACCTCTTAGGTCAATATTGTTCCTTTCATAATGTACTGGATACCTCAACTTTGTATGGAACAGTAAGATTTATGAAGAAATTGGTTACCTTCAAATCTAAACATATGCAAAATCATGATTAAATCAAATAGCTGTCTCAGCAGAAAGAGCATTCTGAAGGTACAGGTGGGATGGGGTTAATCAGCAGGTTAGAAAGTGTCTCAGGCTTAGAAATTACTGTGCATCTGGCTCCTCTCAGCACTCAGCTCCATAATACATTGCAGTAGAACATATTGCATTTTTTCTTTGTGAAATCCTTAAATAAATGTGTTAAATGTATTATCATGTTTTCTTATAGGAAAATATTTCAGGAGCACAATTACAAATAAGAACAATAGAATGTGTTGCAAAAAGGTGTTCTATTTTTATCTTTGCTGGCATTAACAATCAAGTGCAGCATTCACTTTTATAAGTAAATTTTTGTGGAAAATAAAAGTATATTCATTGTGCAGTATATGAATCTCAGATGCATAACCATGCTTGAAAGATTTTAGCCTCCAATGCCTTAATCCTACTTTAACATCATCGATGCAATTTCTGAAAAGCAAAGTATTAATTTGAGAGTATCATTTTATTTACATCATCTGGAAAGGAGATTCAGAGTGCATCTTGTGTAAATTGCAGTTATGCATAGCATACTTTTTAGAGCTATCTTCATGTAATATTTTACATAATTGAATTGTATTCACTTGATTTTTTACATGGCAATAAATGATACAGTCTAAACATAAGACGCTAAAATTAAAATAAAACAACTTGAATTCTAAAGAGCAACGTAATACTTGCAAGTGTTATCAGGGATAGGTTAATTTTCCACTGCAGATGAAAAATGAGAATTTTACAAGAAAAAATATATAGGGAATTGGAATTTTTAAAGCACTTTAGACAAGCACTATAAGACAACTGATAATTTTAATCCATAATCCTTAAAATGTTTTATTTTGAAATAATTTTGGATTTACAAGAGATATGCAACAGTATATAGGATTCTGTAAACCCTTCCTCCAGTTTCCCCAATGTTAGTTTTTTACATAATGATAGTATGTTTATCAAAATTAAATTTTATATTCCTCCATCCAAGCTAATATGCAATGTTACATCTAGTCACCTCATCTCCTTAGTCTCTTCTAATCTGTGATTCCTTGTGTCATCAACACTTTTGAAGGAACAGAGTAGAATGTCCCTCAGTTTGGGATTGTCTGACGTTTACTCATGATCAAGAGTTATAGAATTTAGGAAAGACTACCACAAAGGTGAAATTCCTTTTTTATCATACCATATCTCATCATATTATGGGGTACAAGATGCCAACATGGCATTACTGGTTAAGTTGGATGATACAGGTAAGGTAGACTCTTCCAGGTTTCTGAACTGTAAATTTATTATCCCTTTCCAGATTCTATAAGAAGTGAGCCACTAATTTTAGCCCTCACTGAAGAAGAGAGGAATTAAGCTCCTCCCCCAAGAGAAGGTAGTATGTTAAATTGTGGATGTATGTTAAAAGCACCACTGTAATTAATATTTTAAGGAGGATACTTTAAGTTATGGATATATCCTGTTTCTATTTACAGATTTGCCACTAATTTTGCATTCAATTTAGAAGTTGCAATGTAACTTTTATGTCCTAGGAATATAGATATATGTGTATTTGAATATGCATAATATAGATGTATAAAGATATATGTGATTTAATACATAAAATATTATTCAATATAAATTATAATACATTTAAAGAATATATATCTTCTTTCAATTCTTCTTTTAGTTATATCGATTTATATCACCATCGTTACCTATAGAATTCTTATGTGGTAAATTGAGAGCAATTTTTTTAATATATTTAAAAAGTATTAAAACTATTTATAATATATATAGAGAGATATATAACAATAAGATATAAGAAGGGAAATTATTGTTAAATAAATCAATGGGAAAAAATCTCTATGGATAGACTTCTTTACAATATCTCTATGAACATTTGAAAAAATAGTGAATGAATTAAATGCAAACTTGTTTGTGTAGAAATCTCAATGAGCCTGGACTAAATTTACACTAAATATGTCCTTATTTTTAGAGAAACTTCTCCACTAAAGTTTTCCAAAAAGTGATAACCTTGATATTCAATTCCCAACTTACATGGCAGATTCTCAGAGCTTCATTTACTATTCAGACTAAACTAGGCTTTCCAGAGTTACTTTATCTCATATTACACTTCAGATTTCTAACAAATATTACTTTTAATTGTTTAATCACTGTTTTCATTTCAATGAAAGGTAACATCCAGAAGATCATTGATCTAATTTATCTTTTCAAGTCATCCCCAACATGGAGACGGCATCTACCACTTAGATGCCTTTCAATAGCATTTTATTGATTAACTAAATGAATACAAGAATTAAAGAACCACAAAATGGGTTTCTAAGGATAATTTTTAAAGACCTTTAGTCACATAAAAGATTTAAGTGACATCGTAACTGTCAAATAGGTTGATTTGTATGTGCATATGCCGTGCTTATTTGTAAGTGTGTTCTACTTTGCTCTTACAAAATCACCATCCTATTATTCCTTATATTATCAATCAATTTATTCTATTCAAAATCACTGAGTTCATTTAAGCTCCTCAAGTGAATTTTTGGGAGTTATTTGTTCAGTCACTGTGCATTACTTTACTTACAACTTTCTCAGAGATGAGTCTCAGACCCTCTCAGACCCTCTGTTTTTCCTCCTAACAATTGCATAAAATTTCTCCATCACATTCTCCTTTAGGGACTAATCACTTACACCCTGGAAGCATTGGTAGCATTAATTCCCTAAGGACATGTCTCTATGTCAGCCAAAATTTTTTTGTGGATCACATTTCAAAGAGTATTTTGTGTGATTAATAAAAATGTGACTCCTATCAGAAAACATAGCTTTAGATTCCAGAAATCTAAATTATATTCTCATTCTTTACATTTAATCAGAACAACTTTCATTTATCCATTCCCAAATTTTGATACAGATACTGTTTGTGTGGAGAATGTTTTCCATTAATACATTAGAAATCCTGTAGAACTTTGTGAATTATGATAGTAATAGCAAAAACTAAACGCTTAAATTAAGAGTAAATAGCATTTAACTGTTTAGAAGTGGACAAGAGAGAAGGTAGGGTGGTCATTTATTCTCCTTTTCTTTTTGAGACAGGGTCTCACTCTTTCATCCAGGCTGGAGTGCAGTGGCACTACTGCAGCTCATTGCAACTTCCACCTTCTGGTCTCAAGCCATCCTCCCACTTCATCCTCCCAGTTAGCTGGGATTACAAGCTCATGCCACCACGCTTGGCTAATTTTTTCAATTTTCAGTAAAGATAGGGTTTGGCTACATTGCCCAGGGTGGTCTCAAACTCCTGACCTCAAGTGATCTGCCCACTTCAGCCCCCTAAAGTGCTGGGATTACAGGCGTGAGCCACTGTGCCCTGCCTTTTTCTCCTTTTTTAACCTAAAAATATCTTTGCTAATTCTATAATTTCTTCAGGTATCAAAAGTCATCTTCCCAATAAGACACAACACTATTTAAGCTACTACATATTTTGCTTATTTATTTTATTTATAGTCTATATGCCCCATTTGGATGTAAAATAAAAGATTTTTACATGTTAGAACGTAATATCAATAAATCATGTCTTATGTACTTGTCGATATTTCCAGGCCTATATTTTATAGACTGCTGTATCTCCAGTGCCTGTAGCATTTTTATGCATATAATGTGTGCTTAATAAATATTTATGAGACTATAAATATGGAAAGGTACTAAAGTAACCCTCTCAAATAAATGAGGGTGCACTTGTACAGTCGGTCATATTAACATCCTATTAAATGAAAAAGATAATGTAAACATAAACATTAAAACGGTTGGCTGGGCTTTTTTATTCAAAATAATAAACTAAATTGAACTGTGTTTCAGATGTGTTATATATAGTTATTCCACCAGTTGGTATAAATGTCTAAGCACGTGTAGAAAAAATCTATCCAAAAACTGTTTTAAACACATCAATATATGAATTTGATATTTTCTGCATATTTTATATTATTCTTAATTAAATAGTACTGTAATAATATGACCCCAGAAGTTGCATATCCAGAAAAATTTAGAGAAAAGAGACAATGTAGAAAATTGTGATTTTTGTACTGATCTTGCATTCATATTAAGAAAAGCATTTCCTGCTACATATCACAAATACATAAAAGAAACAAACAGAAAAAGCAGAAAACAAAAATCCCTTTAAAGAGCCAGACAGTTGTTATCAAAGCCATATATTAAATCTCATACACATTATAAGAAGTCACATTCTTTATACATATACACACTTTTTAAGAGTGTACTAAATTCACACACATTTGGATATTTGTGTTCCCTATTGATTGGAAGCACCATCCAGAAAGGGGAGAACGCTGACATTAATCATCTCGTTCACCGCGGGTTTTAGGATAAATTGAAAGACAGTCAGAAAATTATAAGGAGAAACTGAAAAGAACACAGGTAATCATTCAAACACCTTAATAATATATGGAGAAGACATCTAGACACTTGCCTAACTGCTTAATGTACCACTGTATTTTCACCTATACCTTAGTAATAATGATTAAATTATTAGGAAAATTATAATCATGCTGATTTCATTTTATGTAGTCATGGAGGTGTATAGTATAATTTGATGACGTATCAAGATAAGTGAAACGTTCTTCAAAAGTATAATTTTAAGTTATATTTTTATCATTCAAGTATAGCATTCCAAGTATAACTGAGAAAATAACTGCTATATTCCTTTTGTAGGAGTAAAGTTATTGCAGTTTTTGTTAACCAAAAGAGAACTTTCAGAAGTAAATGTATCTGAGGTTTAAGTAGACTCATGGATTTTTACAGTTTTTTATAACTTAAGAATGATTTAACATATACAAATAGGATCCACGTAAATATTCAAAAACAATGCCAAGTATTTTAAATTCATTTGTTTCAATAATAGTCTATCTCAAAAGATACCGTACCACACTTGAATTATCTGATTTTAAACATGACCAAAATAAATATTTCAGGGCAGATTTCTGCAGGCTTTTATTCAGCACCTCCAGAATCAAGAAAGTATGTAATACATGGGCCTCCACTGTCAGAACTTCTAAATTTATCTTATTTCTCATTTTTTACAAACATTACAGTGTACTTTTTGAGATTAATAGACTTTAAATGTTTCCAAAAAGATGTAGTAATGAAAGGAATTCAACAATTTATTAATAATCCAAAGCCTATTCTGACAGTTTATCCCAAATAATATTTTTATATCAATGTTCAAATACTTTTTTTATATATCATGTATAATGTGTACCAATTATAGAAAGTCAATAAAATAAAAAATATATTCTGTAGATCACATTTGGTTGGGCTGTCTAGGCAAATATTTTTAATTTGAGTCATTGAAATATGCATTAGACAAATTGCTATATTTAATGCTTAACCCATGTAAGGAGAAAAACTGACTTCTATATTTATTTATAACACCTCACAGTGTTATATATGTTTGTTGTTGCTAATCTCAAATTGTATCAAGCTACATATAGGATTGCAGATTTGTTTCTGAACGTTAGTACAGAAAATTATTTGCATCTCCAATATTAAATATCTAATCATGAGCATATTAGGAAGCATATTGCATGTTTAATATAGAAAACTTTGTGTATTAGTGCAATTGTACTAAAGTCAGTAATTGGATTACCTGCCTTTTTTCTCCCCTACACAGTTTTCTTGTAGTCTATTTATTTATGAAGTATAACAATATTAAATTAAAATTTCATGTGACAACTATGGCTTTTCTATTTCTCTTAGAAGACATGGCATAATACACTATTCATCCAGCAGTATTGTATGGTGCTTAAGAAAAGTGATCATCTTTTTACTTTTTATGTTAGATATAATTTTACCTTGGGTTATTTTGCTGTAAGTAGCATATTAAATTTTTTTCAATCCAATTACAGTCATTATTTTTAGTGCTTAAAATATTTACATTTATACCATTAACTATAATTTTTGGTTTTCTACAGTCACCTTGTTTCAAGCTATTTCCAGTTCCAACTTTCAAATGTTAAATAATATTAAAGGTATAAATCATCATAAAAATATTCCAATAAATTTAAATTTTGACTCACCACTGGAGGGAAAAAAAAAACATACGAATACGAAATATCTTGAATATAGAAGGTCATTCACTCATATACACAGAGAACTTACACCCCCATACTAGGAGTTTCTAATGGATTATTTCCTCCCCAGGTAGTTTCAGAGAAAATGGATTTGCATAGGGGAATGATTCCAAAAAGTAAAATGATTGTCTTTCTATAAAAGTGAGTCACATCAGATGAACAAATATTCATGTTATATTAAAGACTTGGGCTGCTTCTCTCTCCTAGTATTTGTTAGGTCTAAGCAAGACACATGTTTGCTATGGATGGAGAGTGAGCTCATAACATCCTGACTATGGATGTGTTCATCTTCAGTCAAAGTTCAAGTGGCCACAGCTTCATGACTGCAGAGCCTGATTAATGGGCATTAAGATGTTGGTTTTAGAAACACATATATCACACTTATTTGTAACACTGAAGATAGCTGTTAAGTTTTGCTTCTCTGAATGTGGTCTGGCATTTCATCACTTCATATTCATTTGGTCTCAGAAACTCAAATCCTGCCAACTTTAGTGTTATGTGCGTATCTAAAGTAGAAAATAATTTTTCCAGCTTTATCTTTTGTAATAGTTTCATCAAACAGATATCAAAAGCCTACTGAGCATTAGTCAGGGACAGGGTGATTAGTTTCTCTCTTTATGGATGGGTAATTAATATAAAAAGGATGGAAAAAATCCTTAATCCCATTACACTTGATCCATCATTTAGCAATGCTTTTTGACTCTTCAAGGTAAAATCTGCATCTGAATTTCCCCAAAGCAATCAAGTCATCAGTTTTAGAAAATTATAAAACCCCACAGCAAACTGCACATTACTGATAGAAAAAAAAGTGAGGTTTCTGACATTCATCTAAAAGAATCTCACTGAACAAAACTGTTTCAAAGATATCTTTTTAAAAATTATTCCTAATATAATTGACCTATTTTTGCTTTACTTTATGTAATCTAAGGACAAAGGCAATATCTGTTTAGCAGAAAACATACATATCAAAAGAAAGCTAGATATAAATCTATAGATAATATTTATGAGTTGGTGAGAAGGTATGGCTGTTAGAAGTGCATGCACCATTTCAAAGTGACAGAGCAGCCGATTGCATGACAAAGACACAACCTTTCTTAGAATGCTTAAGGCAACCTTTCAAAACCCATTAAACAGGCCTATCAAGACTGCACACTGGCCTGGACCACACTTTAAATGTTATTGATTTATCTTCTTGACCATTTCCATCTTCTAATGCTCCATGTATCAAAAGATTAGGACATAACTCAGATAAACTGTAGTATCATTTATATAACAGTTGCAGGATGTGACACACATTTTTTATCAGAGGCCTTTTTACTCCTGTCACTCTCCTTCTTGTATTACTTCATTATTTCATGAAACCATTATCTCTTTTTATTGTGGTAAAATATAAATAATATGAAATTTACCATTTTAACCATTGAAAAGTGCACAGATCTGTAGCACTGTGGACATTAAAACATCACATTGTGGTCACCACCATTCATTTGCAGAACTTTTTCAGCACTTCAGACTTAAACTCTTCACTCACTAAACAATGACTCCCCATTCTCTCCTCCCACCAGCCCTTGCCAACCACCTTCTTTCTGAATGTGGCTATGCTAGGAACATCGTGCAAGAGGAATTATGCAATTTGTCTTTTGTTCATTTCACTTAGCATAATGTATTCAAGGTTCATTCTCATTGTAGCCCATGTCAGAATTTTCTTCTTTTTAAAAAACTGAACAATATTTGGCTGTATTTGTACACCACACTTCGTGTATCCATCCATCCAATGATGAACCCTTAGGCTGCTTCCACCTTTTGTCTATTGGGAATAACGAGCATATAAATTTCGGTGAAACTCCTTGCTTTCACTTTTTGGGGGGTATACACACTGACATGTATTTGCTGGATCATGTGGTAATTTTATGTTTAATTGTTTGCAATATGACCATACAACTTTCCACAGAGGCTGTACCACTGCTTTCAGTATCTCTGCATCCTCACAGACACCTGTTTCTGGATTCTGTTTGTTTGTTAGGTATTTTTTTACAGTAGCCATCCGAATTAGTATGAAGTATTATCTCATTGTGGTTTTGTTTTGCATTTTGCTAATGACTAGTAATACTGATCATATTTTCACTCATTGTCCATTTGTATATCTTATTCAAAAGAAATGCCTATTCAAGTCCTTTGCCTATTAACAAAAAAAAAAGTTTGCTTGTTGTATTGTTGAAGTTGCTGTTGTTGTCGAGTTTGAACAACAATCTCTTCTGTCCAGAATCACACAGTAAACTAAAACGTATGACACAAATGAGGTATTATTGTCCCTATTCCCTGAAACTGATGCATTATCCTCTCGTAAGTCGATCTTCTATCTTCCCCTTTCCTTTTCATTACATTTTAATGATCAGGAAAAATTTCTCCAAATCTCATGCCAATGTTAAAATTTAGTGAGCTTAAAAGAGTGGTTGCATTTCTAGAGTACATTTTAATTATGATATTAAATAAGTAGCAACTAAAAGGCAAAATACTATTAGTTGAATTTCATTTAACTATTTGTTTTTCTTAAGGTCACCCTCATGCCTTAATTTGAATGCTTGAAAAGAGTGTAATTAAAATATATATATATACACACACACACACATAAGTCAGCTGAAAATATAAGATATTTCAGCAGAAATGTTCTGATGAGGAAAAGTCACTTCACATTAATAAACAATAAACATTGTCTCTACAAACAGTGAATCTCAATTTTCTGCGGGTTTTTCGCTAAAAAACAAATTAAAAAATAAACAAAAGGACATAACAAACCTGACAATTTAACCTACTCTTATGTGCTTTTCGTTTTCTTACCGGGCATAACAGCTTTCCTCAAATATTTGGAATCCTATTATGTGAAAGAAGGATTAGACACCTACGTTTCTCAGGAAAGAGCCAATGTTTAGGAATTAAAACAAGGCAACTTCCAGCTCAATTTAACGATGAACTTTCTAGACCTGAGATCTGCGCAACAACGAGATGGGGTGCGCTGGAACGGAGTGAGCCCACTGTGCATTTTCAAGAATAAACAAGAGAATCAGAAGTCAGGAGCATCACAAAAAGGTGTGTGTATGTGTGTGTGGGGTGTGTGTGTGTGTGTGTGTGTGTGTGTGTGTGTGTGTGGTTAGAATAGGTTACCTCCTGATTCCCTTAAAATTACTGTGTTTCTCTGATTCTAAGAGTTCTCCTAAATATTGTGTGAAACATAAAAAGACAAAGCTTGTACCCTGAGGAGTGAACAGTCTAAGTCAGATGTAAACAAAATATGACCAACAGAAACACAACTAAGACATGTAGATATGGATACTACATACAGAAGAATTGGGCATTATTTGGAAAGAAATCATTTTTAAGAACAGAATTTGCCAGTAGCTATAGCTTAAAACTTGTATTGTTCATATTGCTGGGTTCAATTGCGTCATTCTCTCATGTTTCAATGGATTTTCCTTCAATAAAATAAAGGTCTTTACTCTTCAAAATGTCTTCATGTCATTTTCATATTTGTGGACAGCCAAATATACATGTATACGTATATAGAATTGTCCAGAAATTTATCAAATTGTCACTCACTCATAAAAACATAATGACTTTGCATCCTAATAATGTTAGAGACATTATATTTAGTCAAGAAAAAATTTGAGAATTTTTAGCAGAAACATTGAATTAAATGAGTTAGTAATGTTTATACTGGAACAAAAAGTTTCAAAATAGAAAATATCCCTTATTGTTACATGAGATGGAAGCTAGAAATATTTATAAATTACAGTCACATGAAAACCTTTATTTTGAAGAGTTTAGAACTGATTTATTAAAAGTCTTAGAAAGCACCTACATAAATGATAAATAATTGTCTCCTCCGCATCCCCCATTTATATTGAAATTGTCAATCCTTATCTATATATCCATATCTATCCATATTTATACATAAAAATAGGTTCTAGACAAAAAAGTAGCCGGGCGTGGTGGCAGCACCTGTGGTCCCAGCTGCTTGGGAGGCTGAGGCAGGAGAATGGCCTGAATCCCGGAGGCAGAGCTTGCAGTGAGCCGAGATGGCGCCACTGCCCTCTAGCCTGAGCAACAGAGCGAGACTCTGTCTCAAAAAAAAAAAAAAACTACTCTTTTTTTTAAATTCTACAAATAATAAGCATTTGATTAGAATAATAATTTTTATAATGCTTTTGCCATTAAGCATGTCATCTCTTAGGGGGGATATTTCTCTTTCATTTGTTTTTCTGTCCCCAAATTGCTTTCATATTAATTTGCTAATATGTGATCAGAAATATGTATTGAATTGAACTCTGTTTTACAATTGAACAAACAAAAATGAAGATGGCTAGAATGACTTGCAGAAGCTTAGGCTGGGCATTATCAGGTGGTTCCAAGAATAGAAACTGGGGCTCACTGATGACTGCAATCTGGTGATCTTACCATCAGAGAATATTCATCCCCAGGTAACCTAATTTTTTTTGACAGTAGGCAATGCTCTGCAACTTTAGTACAAGAATAATAACTTAATGGCACAGTAATGTGAAACTCCTTTATTAGGATAATGCATTTAACTTGAGTTTTATTTAATTTCTATAAATTGCACAAGAAAGTAAAAGATGTCTATTGTTATTTTAAAATTCAAGTTTATTAGGCCATATCAGCTGTAATTATATAGTCTTTTTGCTGTGTAAATTCACTCTATGAGATTTTAGAAACACAAAAATAAGTTTGGAACAGTATACAATGTATATACGCAACAGTTTCTTGAGAGTCTACATCACACCATGAGGCTGCCCTTTGCTAATTGTTTTATTTGAAATCATATTTCATTGATCTGGCAAGTTATTTATATTTGTGTTGTTAAATTTTGGCTAAAATGAGAAAAACATGCAACAGTACATACAGAATTATTTAATTTTCAATCTATTGATGAGAACAGTTACTGATAGGGGGTTGCCAAGGAACAAATAAGAACAAAATATAGACAATTAACGTGAGCATGATCTCTACATTATGCATCAGTAAGACAGTCCCTGTCTCTGTCTCACCTCTAAAATAAGAGTTATAGTACTTGCTCAGTGGAAAATCATTAAGGAGTAATTAGTGTATATTCAGCACTTTAAATGTGAAAATCTATTTTAATGGATATATGCATAAAAATATGCATTATTCCATTCCTAAGAATAATTTGTCATTTTGTCATGCTGTAATAACTAATAAGAACTTTTAAAGATATAACACATGTAAAGAACAATGATTCTTTTGATTTAATAGAATAAAGTCAAAAGTTGATACATTTCAGTGATATGGGCTGGTTTATTTTCTACTACCTTAGAGTGGATACTGAAGTCCAGAATTCTAGAGTGTAACTCACCTAACATGTCTATATAGACATAAGCAAACTATTCAATGAATACCATGTATGATGACATAATTCTGTTTGAAAGATAACACTTGCGAATAACTTCAGGTTATTGACTTCAGTAGAAATTAACTTTTTTTTTCTATATGCCTCATGTACATTTTCAAAATTCAATTAAAAATTAAAACATTAGTTTCAGGGACCAAATCTCATCACCTAAGATTACTGCTCCATTGCTCTTTGCTTGCTTCAGGTATAGAATTGTGACAACCTAGAGAAATGAGATAACTGAAAAGAGCCCCAGGCTGTTGATACTTGAGTAAAATAGTGATTGTTGTTCATCAAACAAAACAGGCTTACAGATTTTGTGGTCTACCAAGCTGAGACGGTATTAAAGTTCAACTCTGTTCTACACAGGACCCTAACCAGGACTCTCACAACCAAATTTGATTTCTCTGTGGCAAAGAGATAAATAATTTGCTCAACAGAAACTTTTCTGAATGAATAATTCTTTCACAAAAAGTTTTCACATTGAAATAGTGGTATTATGGTCTGTGGTTTGTTGAGCTGTTTTCTCATTATACTGAAAATCATTGAAAATCTTATATGTATTTAGCAATCTTATGTTAAAATGCTGTTGGTGGCTTTTATTTTTATTTTTTATTTTTTTTTGTTGAGACGGAGTCTGGCTCTGTCGCCCAGGCTGGAATGCAGTGGCCGGATCTCGGCTCACTGCAAGCTCCGCCTCCCGAGTAGCTGAGACTATAGGCGCCGCCACCACGCCCGGCTAGCTTTCTGCAATTTTTTTATTTATTTATTTTTTTTTTTTGAGACAGAGTCTCGCTCTGTCACCCAGGCTGGAATGCAGTGGCCGGATCTCAGCTCACTGCAAGCTCCGCCTCCCAGGTTCACGCCATTCTCCTGCCTCAGCCTCCCGGGTAGCTGGGACTACAGGCGCCGCCACCTCGCCCGGCTAGTTTTTTTTTAGTAGAGATGGGGTTTCAGTGTGTTAGCCAGGATGGTTTCGATCTCCTGACCTCGTGATCCGCCCGTCTCGGCCTCCCAAAGTGCTGGGATTACAGGGGCTTTTATTTTTAAAATATGAATACTGAGGCATTCTCGCACTGTCACCAGGCTGGAGTGTAGTGGCTCGATCTCGCTCACTGCAACCTCCGTCTCCAGGGTTCCAGCAATTCTCCTGCCTCACCCTCCTGAGTAGCTGGGATTACAGGAGTGCGCCACCACACCCGGTAGATTTTTGTACTTTTAGTAGAGACGGGATTTCACCATGTTGGCCAGGCTGATCTGGAGCTTCCGACCTCAGGTTATCCACCCGCCTCAGCTTCCCAAAGTGTTGGGATTACAGATGTGAGCCACCACGCCCAGATAAGAGGTGGCTTACTTCTTAAGTAATTTTTCACTGGCCGCATAAAAATTATTTTACAAATAATACATTTAATTTACTAGAAGCATTAAACTGAGAAGAGGACTCTTAATAAAACACCATTATGGAAATAACCATAGGTGTATGAACTCAAGTTTGAAAGGAACTAAATACAATAAAACTTCACTAAATATTGGACAGGCACAGTGGCTCATGCCTGTAATCCCAGCACTTTGGAAGGCCAAGGTGAGTGGATCACTTGAGTTCAGGAGTTCGAGATCAGACTGGCCAACATGGTGGAACCCTGTCTCTACTAAAAATACCAAAAAAATAAAAATAAAAATTAGCTGGGCTTGGCGGCAGGCTCCTGTTATCCCAGCTACTCCTGAAACTGAGACAGGAGAATCCCTGGAACCCAGGAGGTGGAGACTGCAGTGAGCAGAGATCACACCATTGCACCCTGCCTGGGCAACAAGAGTGAAACTCCATCCCAAATAAATAAATAGATAAATAAATCTTTACTAAATATTAATAAAGAAATTCAAAAAAATGTATTTGTCCACTATTCAAATATACATTAAATGCCTGATTCATGACAAATAAAACATAAATATGAACTTTGTCTTTCTGTAGCTAATATTACAGTAAGAAATGAAATAAAACGATAACTCTGATGATTTTCACACAAGAAATCCAGGTTGCATTGAAAATGAATGCGAGATATATACCTCTTAGGTTTTATTTCATAGTCAATATTTCTATAGAGCTCTCAAACTATGATTGAGATAGTGAAGGAAGAATATATTGGCTTGGGCGTTAGTATCACCAAGGCAAATTTACAGATTAGATAAAATTTAGGTGAAAGACACTGTTTAAAAAAATACCAAATATAATCAGTATGGCTATGTCTTGACTTATACAACAAAAATGTATTTCTAATGCCCGAATTATGTTTCTTGAAATATTATATAAATGGTGAGAAACTAGAGAAACTAAGTGTTAAATGTTTATAGCAAATATTTACTAGAGTACCACACAGGTATTATCAATAATGTTGTGAACATTGACAACATGGTCAATTATGTATATTATGTTTTCACAAAAATAAAGTGATAAAGTTTATGGTTAAGGGATGGGGCATTGTGGCTCACACCTGTAATACCAGCGCTTTGGGAGGCTAAGGTGGGCAGATCACTTGAAGTCGGGAGTTTGAGACCAGCCTGGCCAACGTGGTGAAACCCCATCTCTACTAACAACACAAAATTAGCAAGGCATGGCGATGAGTGCCTGTAATCCCAGTTACTGGGGAGGCTGAGGCAAGAGAATCACTGGAACCCGGGAGGCAGAGGTTGCAGTGAGCCCAGATCGAGCCACTGCACTTTAGCCTGGGAAACAGATGGAGAATCCATCTCAGATAAATAAATAAATACATAAATACATAAATAAGTTTATGGTTAATATTATCACTTTCTATGTAATAATAGGTACCTCTTGAACTTAGTCTCTTTCATTGTGAAGGCCCGAAGCTCTAGGATGCAGGGAGTCTAACAGTCATTTGGGGTAATGTAGATATATATGTGTGTGTGTGTGTGTGTGTGTGTGTGTGTGTGTGTGTGTGTATCCAACATATGAAAAAAGCCCAAGGAATGTGTAGTTAATGAGTGAGTGCGTTTTGGGGCGGTACAACTGCAGATAATTTTATATATTCTCTCTGATTTACTTTTTACTTTTGGCATACCTTGCAATTAGCATATGCTACTTATATAATAAGTAAGAAAGTTTTATTTGAAAGAAAGGTATTGAATAGTATTGAATGGAAACTAAAATTTGGAAAAGGATTAAAAGTGGTTGAATTGTTAAATAAAATCAGTGGAGAAAGTATAACACACTGGTTGAGGGTATTCATTTTAGATTAAGCTGACTTGGGTTTGAATTCAGCTCTTCACACCTCCCAGTTTACAAGGAAGACAGCTCTACATGCAAAGCTCTTGTACACTTGAAATGAAAAATTCCTTACAAAGTATTTGGCACTCACAGTTGCTTTCAAATGTTTCCTGCTTTTATTATTACCATAAAGTATTATATTAATAAAATTATGGATTTATAAATTATTGGTTTTATATGTTTATACCCATTTTATTATGTATTTGTCTTTGAAAATATAAAAAGCGCTACAAAAATAATAATCTTCGTTGATATATAATAAAGTATTTCCTACCTGCTAAATGGAATTCAGAGCTGAGCATATTAACTCGAATTTATATGGGATTTTTCTACTTACTGCATGATAGGAGGAGCAAAAACCACTTAAATCTCCTTCAAACCCTTTCTGCAGGAGTCACCTTTTGATACTGGAATCTTTTGAAAGTATACATTCCTTAAAATAAGAAACCAAAATATTCATCTGAAATGAAAGTTAATTCACAGTTCCAAGTATATTGATAAAGGCTTTAGGAAAAATATATTTTTTATCATGCAATCTCTGTTTCTTAGGACAAAAAAGAACTAAGGCATATACCTCAACAGCAATAAAATATGCTTTTGAATATTTCGTTGCTATATATTTTTTCTTGGTAGAACATTTGTTTTCAGATGATCATATACATAAATTTATTTTAATGTTATCATATACAATACAAATAAGTTGAATCTTCTTACAGGAAAAAAATGATAATAAAATCCCTTAGCATGATTGATATTTTC
>NC_045435.1:18297444-18353028 GCF_002776525.5 Piliocolobus tephrosceles
ACAGGAAAAAAATGATAATAAAATCCCTTAGCATGATTGATATTTTCCACATCCAAGTATTTAAAATGACATTCTCCAGTATTCTTACCTCCCTATTGATGAGAAAGCATATATTTTCTTTTTTTTTTTTGTTTTTTTTTTTTTTGTTTGGTTTTTGTTTTTTTTTTTGAGACGGAGTCTCGCTTTGTCGCCCAGGCCGGAGTGCAGTGGCCGGATCTCAGCTCACTGTCAGCTCCGCCCTCCTGGGTTTACGCCATTCTCCTGCCTCAGCCTCCCTAGTAGCTGGGACTACAGGTGCCCACCACCTCGCCTGGCTAAAAGCATATATTTTCTAAAAACAGTATTTAAACTTACTGATATAAGTAGAGAAAAAGGGGATCTTCCAATCTGGCAACAGTAGGCAAACATTTGGAATTTAGAATTCAATTTTTTAAATTATTATTTTAACACTTTCTCCAAATCAACATTTTATAAGGACTAATTATAATTATTGTCTTTCTATTTTCCAGAAGACATTAGTTCTTCCTTAGCTACATTATACTTTAGAAATTTTTGAAGCAATAGAAATATGTATTTCATTGTTTATGAAGCTTCAAATGGTAAGGTGTTTCTTATTGTTCATGTAACTCTGAATAGAATAATTGTCTAAACTTTTTTTATTATAGAGTCTTAATTCTCATATATTGTGCTTTTTAAAATCTCATTATAAAATAATGAAATTTTCATGTTATATCCAAATTTTCAGATACATATTTTAATAAGCAATCCACAGCTTAATACATATCATGCCATATACTGAATTAAAGTTTCAAAAATACTACAGCACATGAGACAGTGCAGATGACGGATGTTTAAAGTCTTCTAAAGATTAGCACATTCCATATATATTGCTTTTCTGCACAATTTTGCAAAAATAGACTACATATGACAAAGTGGATCTGTGCAGTTATCAGCAATACAGATTTTATTTCTAGCTTTATAAATGTCCTTATGATCTTGAGCCTGTATTTTAAACTTCCTGTGCTTTAAAGAACTACATGTTGGATTAATAGAATTTACTTGACAAAACTGTTGGGAAAAAAAAATTAAAAGTGGCTTTATAGAATGATACTATATAGATTTAAGATGCTATCTATCAAAACTTAATTTTCTTTATTTTATAATGTAGCTACATCACTACACCTCATATACCAAAATGCCCCAAGATAGTTGATACAAATCCACTGAGAATATTAGATTCAGCGAACTATAATTACTGGTTAGTAATTCAATTTTCCTAAGAGGCAAATACTGTATCACTTACTTTCTGAGAAAAATAGTAACCAATTTTAAATGAAACTTGGGCATTCTATAGTCTGTTGCCCACATTTGTTTTTAAATTGTAACTTCTTCAGTTTATATAAACTCTGTCTTCAGGGATATTTATCACACACTCATCAGATTTATTCATTTCCTAAGACATACCAAAGCAAAGGGATCCTCTACTATTTCCATTTCTTTTAACTATCAAAACTGTATGTCACTATGAAAAAACACATATTAAAACTGTATACCCTTAAGCACATATTACATCAATATGAAAAAGCATTTATTCCCCTCTTGTAATTTTTTTAAGTGAAGCCTAGAGCAGAACAACAGTAGGAGCAATTTTTAAAATAGCTTGGGACCTTCTTTTTTAAGTGCATTCTTAAGTTCTTAAAATTGTCTTAGACCATTAATTTATGTATTACTCTTTAAAGATTCGTGAATATATTTAGCTTTATCTTGACAATTTTGCTTTCTAAACTTTGCGGAAGTAATATCATCTCACAGAGGAACGGAGAATTTTACATCTGTTCTCCTCATCCATTTTTATTACATGCAGAAGTAAATGTAATTCAAGAGATTTGATTATATGAGCTAACCATAAATTTATGAAATTGCTGACATAGCTTATTGCAATCACTATTAATTATATTTAATATAAAAATAACTTAAAATCCCCTTACATTGGGACCCTTGATCATATAGTTACTGACTTTTAAATTTGGGAGTACTTTTAAACATTTTCCATTCAGTGTAATACTCCAGACCAACGTGAAACACACACACACACAAACACACACACATATGTGCACACACACATTTTCTATATATATTTAAGAATACCTTTAATATTCAAATAATTTCTTGATTGCTCTAAAATAAAAGGTTTTGTTAAAAAAAAAACTCACATGCTCTTATCAAGCTTGAAAGCATGATTTTAATTTAAAAATGGAAATAAATAAATTTGAATTTACTCTTCTACGAAAATAATAATGTATAAATAGCATCATGTTTAAGCATGTAAAACACAAACTCCAAATAAGGGCAAATCCTAATGTGTCTATTCAATTGGGGCACATTCTCTCATTCTAAAAGAAATACAGCAGTTGCAGAGATTTGCCTATACAAATCAAGACATGCCTGGCTGCATTCTGAGCAAGTCTCAGGAGATGTCTGCATAACACATTCTCTGTTAGGAATTGGAGGAAACATTGCCTTTAAATACTGGAATTCAAAGAACTCAGGTCTTCCCGTGACAGATTGCTGTTTAGATGTTTGTAATTTTGAAAATAGATCAATACCTGACAGTTGATTGAGGGCAAGTGATAAAGTTAAAAATGGGCTCAAATAGGAGTAAAGGTTTCACCAGACATCTTTCACAATTCTCTTTAAGGCCTCTCAGAGGCAGAAAATATGGATTATAGCTTGGTATTGTCTGTTACTTCATTTTCTTAAAATATTTGAATAAGACAACCTCAGGAAGTAACTAAACACTTTATTATACTTGCCAGTATCTGTGAGTTACCTGTTTTCTTCTTTTAAATCATAAACCAGCTCACTTTCACATAGCCATCTCAATATTACACATGAAAAGTATATAAAAATAAGAAAGATAGCAAGAAAAATCCAAAGGCAAAATGAATTTTGTTCTTCTTCATTTCACAGCAGCAATTTGTTCAAATATAACACATGCAGTTACTGGTATTCGTTTTAAGTACTGTAGTTGATACCAAAGTTTTCAAAAACATATGAAGTCATTTCTATTCTGGACAGTTACAAATATATAGAAACAGAAAGTAGACAAATAATTGCCTTGGGGGAATGAGTAGGGGGAGAGTATAGGGTGTAGGAAACGAGGAATTACTACTAATGGTTCTGAAGTTTCTTGTTTGAGTGATTAAAATGTTCTAAAATTGATTGTACTGGTGTTGCATAACTCTGAAAATGCTAAAAACCATATGGATTGTACACTTTAATTGGGTAAATAGTATGATATGTGAATTACATCTCAATCAAGGTTTTTTAATATGACTTCTATGCTAGCATGTGAATATAGACTGCTATAAAATCTAAGTGAAATAGTTAACTGTGTAAAGAGAAATGAATGAGAACTGCTGTAGTCTTTATGTTTTAACACATAGCTGTTCTCATTTTGAGATGAGGGTATGTGGACGATATACATGTATTTTTATACCTTAAATGCATGCAGATTAAATGTCTGAGGGCATACAATCCGGAGGGTTGATTTTGTTTCCAAAATAAATGACAAATTATTTTTTTGTCAAATAGTATTGGTCTGTCCTCAGCCTAATGGCTTCTGATATACCAAATTTTCATTAGTATGGCTGAGATATACTACTCATTTTCAATGAATTCTTTCCTGCTTCAGCATCCCAGTTTGTGATGTTTCTGATGCCCAAGAAGCTTTGTATCCCCTGCCCCATATTGCTTTAGAAACTTTATACCAAATTTTAAAGGTCTGCCTCAAATATTATCTGGCAAATACCTATTTGCTCAGTCATGAATCTCAACAAATAACCTGCTGGTAGGCTTGTAATACATTCAGTCTGCATGGACTAGAGATTGGCAAACTCACAGAAACGCCAACATGTATTATTGGTTTTGTCAATGATAAGGTCACACTAATTACAAATTTCATACTGTTATAATTGAATATGACATGTAATAGCATGACTATGTTGCATAAAGAATGACAAGTGAGTCAGCATTACGTATAACTATTTCAAATTTACATGATAAGTTTGAGAATGAGGTTACTTGAATTTCCATTTGTTTATCAGGTAGATGATCACTAAATTCTGTTCTTTCAAGAGTCCTATACATATGTCTATTTTCTTCAAAATATGTCTATCTCCATACACATACTAATTACTATCATTTAATAGTATTGTGGTAATATTTACAATTACAAATGTATTATTGCCAAGGATGCTGTCAAAACATAGGGTTTATATAAGAATAAATTCTTGATAATGTTGTAGAAAATATTTCTACTGTGTAATTAAAATCTATAAGCAACAGTTAAAATTCCAAGATTAAATTCTGTGTAAGACCATAATATATACGCTTCAAAACTATTACTATTTAAAAATACTATGTTAATAACAGTGTATAGATGTCATTGAAATTCTGTGTACAAGCCTTCTTGTATAAACCCGAGAAACACAAACCTCAACAATATATTTAATTTTTTAAATGGTAGACATCTTTTAGCTGACTTCCATTAAACTTTTGAAATTTGAAACAATGGTATTTTTGGTTTGTATCCGTCCATTGCTTCCAGAATTTTTATATTAAAAGGTAAATCAGGGAGAATAATTAGAAGTATAAACTTATCCTAACCTACCAAAAATTTTTTGACATGCTTGTTGATATAAAAAGCCATTATTTATTGCATAATTATCAGGAACAATTGGTAAGCACTCTGCATAAACCCCTGTAATTAGTATTATTTTCCTAACTCAAGTGTAATGGCATGTATATTTTTTCTGTGGTAGCATTTTTTGGACCACATATTTACTTGTCTCTTCTTTATAATGAGACAGATTTTAACACACACTAAAAAATTAAACTGTAAAAACCCATCCACATCCTAGAATGTAAGCAGGAACTTGCTAAATGACTAGCACTTATATATTTCTGGTTTATATAAGGAACCCAATCACTATCTGGACAACAAATCACTGATGGTTAAAAGACAAAGGTACTTGACTTTTCTTTCTTTTTTTTTTTTTCTTTCTTTTTCCTTTGAGATGGAGTCTGGCTCTTGTTTCCCAGGCTGGAGTATAGTCATGTGATCTCAGCTCACTGCAACCTCCACCTTCCTGGATTCTGCTGCCTCAGCCTCCCGAGTAGGTGGGGTTATAGGCGCCCGCCACCATGCATGGCTAATTTTTGTTTCCTTAGTAGAGACAGGTTTCACCATGTTGACCAGGCTAGTATTGAACTCCTGACCTCAAGGGATCCGCCCACCTCAGCCTCCCAAAAGTGCTGTGATTATAGGCATGAGTTACCGCACCCGGCCTTGAAATTTCTATTGTATTTCACTCAACATTCTGAGTAATACAAACCTATCCACCTTCCTATCTATGTCAACATATGATTCATAAATACTTTCTCAGATCTTCTCTTTCAGCAGATAAATATATCCCATTTCTAGGTTCCTGCACTCATTCATTTTTTTTTTATACACTAAATTCCAAAATGTTGACAGTACATTCTGTGACATTCACCTAGGTTTTAGTAGGCCATGTGAACCCTGAGCCCTGAAACTATGGATTCCCTGAACTTGGAGGGATAATATGGTAACTGAGCTTCATAAGTGGGGATCTCAGGCCTGGCTAAGAATATGGGAGGCGCCCAGGACGTACCTCTGGCATATAGAAACAGGAGAGAACGTCTCTTCTGACCTCCTCATAGATGCTACAAAAGCACTCAATCCAGTAAAATGAGTTATTTCACATCCTCACCCGCCAAATTTTCCCAGTAAGGTTCTTGAAAACTCTTATTCAACATTTTTTTCCACAGTTCTAAAGCAAAGTTTCAAAACTTTAATAGATTAAAATTCATTTCATCAAAGTCAATCAATAAATACTGTGATAGAAAATGTTTTCTCTTTTAGCTAGTGTTCAATATTAGAAAACAGGGAGGCACAATTTTATAATAGAATGTGGCCAGTAGAACAAAGAGTTCATTTTATTATATTTAATGGAATGAAAACAAAAAGTAGCTTTACCAAGACGAGTATCCATCCTGGAGCTTTACAAGCTTTCTTTGCCTCTGACACAGCCTGAGTCCACAGAAAAAGAAAACTGGCTGATAACTCAGGCTGCACGTCAAAGACTTGGTACAAATGATTCAATAATTTTTACTTTAAATTCAGGACAGAAGTAATATTTATTTCCTCTGCATCCCACAAGATGGAAAACTTTTCCAATTATTAAATTCCTTAGTTGGTTATATAGTTCCTCAGAGTCTTATTCCTACATGGGAAGACTAATTATTCCATAAATGTCAATTCTTTGAGAGTTAATTTATAAGATTTGTGCAAGCTTAAGAAAATAAGAACTGAGTATTTTTAACTTGAAGTAATGCTTTTAAATTTGATCTGAAAGAATAAACAGGAGAAAATAGCCCAATTATTTATTGAGAAGGACCATAAATAGGAGGGCTTATGCATTACATATTTAAAAAAAACTCATTTTTAAAACCTACAATATGGGTAACCAATAGATAATCTTAGAGGAGACCCTACTGTAGATGTGAATGAAGGCATGTATGTGGGACTGAGTGTGTGCATGCGTTCATGTGCAGTTTATAAGGGAGCTATATAAACCAGTGGGAAAAGTTTAGAGCTTTTTCCAATAAGAAAACTCGTTTCTTATAAGAAATCAAATTTGATCCTTACTTTAGAGGTACTATGATGAATTACAGAGAGATTGAAGAGTTAAATGAAACTAAAATCACAACAATGGAGCTGTAAGAAAAAATGAATAATTTTGGGTTTGGGAAGAAATTTTTAGTAAAAGTTGATATATTTGACAACAACATACGTAATAAAACATTGGAAATGCTGAAAACCTTAATTTAGAAAAGCATAGAAATTAAAAGTATAGGTGATATTCCACTTCAAAAATGATAATTAAAAAAAACAATTTTAATGCCATTTTAGCTACCAACCCTCTCCCCTTTATCTCTGTATGTATGCACCTATTTGTATGTATATATCCACATATATGTGTGTTCTAATCATCATAAAACATGATTAAAAACAAAATTACACTGCTGCAAAAAAAATTCAAATTATACAGCTTTCTGAAAAGCAATTTGCCAAACATGAAAAGCATGGATTTATTAATGGGTATAACTTTTGATAGTTATTCCAATTTGGATATGACACTTGAACTTCTCATTATTTATATAGAAATGTATATTACAAACAGTAAATGGTATGAATTATAAACAACATGAAACAGTAGATGAAACTATCCCTAAAAACTTTGTAAGATTCATCATGGAACCAGGGAGTAAAAGAAGCAAAAGTAAACCAAGCTTGTAGCACACTCAGCATTAATCATTAGGTTAGCTTGCTCTCTGACCGACTTCCTTATAGATGTTCACCTATTGCCCTAGAATCACTGTCACAAGGTTATGGCTTTCCTTAACTGCTCTACAGATAAGAATATAAGCACTGTGAAATGATTTTTCCAATTAAAGTATTGTCTCGTGTGAGACCACTGATACCAGCTGGTCTGAAAGATCCCAGAAGGAGCTGACTCGCCACATTATACAGTTTCCATATCCTGATGATTTTACTCCGGGTACATGGACCAGTCAACAACCCTAATCTCCTGGCCCATCACCTTCCACAATCCCCTTAAAAACCCTAGCCCAGACTCCTGGGGAAGATGGATTTGAGGGTCTTTTCCCATTTCTCCATTGGGCCACCATCTTTAAACTCGTTCTCTCCTGCAAACCCTGTGGTGTTGATGTGTTAGTATGTTTCTGCTCAGTGGGTATAAGAGCTGTTAGTCCAAAAACAATAATATGTTCTATTTCTATGACAGAATATGATGCAATCACTGTAAAATTATTTTTGAAGACTATTGATATGAAGAGACAGTAACATTACAAATGATTAGTAAAGAAAGTATAAAATGTGTTTATGGATTGATCGGTCATATGTACACACATATGCTTATAGGTTTGAATATAAACTATTTTAAAACTTATAACTGCTTCTGTTACAAAACAGAACTTTCTCTGCATTCACACACACACAAACACACGCAGATGTCAACATACATATGCAACTATCTTTCTCTCACACACACAATAAAACACTGAAATAAATGCAGTGTTAATTTTCAAATGCAGGTAATTTTTATTCCCATCTTTACAATATTTTTCTTCTTCAAATTGCCAGCTGAAATATTTTTTTTTTTTTACATTTTAATATAAACACTTTAGAAAGAATGTGTGACAGAAGGTTAGTAAGTAGTCACTATATGGCAAACTGAAAAAGAGGGATATTAAAGAAGATCTGGTGGGGTTGAGGGGAGGATATGACCCCCAACTCCACCATCAATATTAGTATTCAGAAACTAAAACATTAAAGACAAATCTGTTTTCTGATGATTGGATGAAGTGCTTCAAGCAAATGCAGCACAGGCAAATGAAATTGTCTCAGTCAGCACAGATACAGTATAAAGCAGGGTAATAGAGTAGGATGATGGGTCCACATGGAGATTACTGTAACTATAGTCTCTTTTGGCCACACATCCTTGCAACGAAGGAACCTACTGTTCCAGCACACTCACACACATACAGAGGCACAGTCAACAGTCAAATGTAGTTAAGGATAAGTTAAGGATATGAATATTAGATCTGAAAATAAACCAAAATTAGAGAGTATTATATAAAGTAGTATTAAATTATATGAAATAGGTTTACGCTGACTGGTATGAAAAAGCTGAAAAGTGAAGTAATAATACAGAAAACAGTCCCTGGGTAGTCTGTCTTCAGGAGAAGAGAGAAAATAAGAAATAGGACAGAAATCACTTGAAGTTTTCGATACATAGAAATTTGGATTGTTAGGAATTTGATAAATACTAAAATTATCACCAATGGATATTTAAAATAAAACATTAATCTTTTCTCTTAAAGTTTGTGAGATTCAATGATCTAAAAGCTCTTTAATACACTCTAATCATTGATTGTAATATTAATAAGGTATTGCTTTAAGTACATTTTAAGTTGTATAATGATTTATTCAAATCAATCTACCTTTACTTATAAACCTGCTGTGAAGAAGAGCAAGAAGTCAACTACGAACCAGGAAACTGACTCTCACCTGACTCAATCTACCGTTGCCTTCACCTGGAATTTTCAAACCTCCCAAACTCCAACAAATAAATGTATGTGATTTACAAACCACCTACTGGATGGGATTTTGTTAGAGCACCTTGAGCTGATTAAAGCAACCATAAAAAATTGTGAGGGAACCCTCATAACTTGGATTTCTGGAATGAAGATAAGGAGTTGATTTTTGAAGGTCGATTTTGATCAGCTGCTCTAAGGCAATACATTGAGGAGATCAGTGCCTTTTTTTGGCAGCATAAACTATGAGACTATTAACATTTAAAGGAAAGTGTATTTATGTTCTATTCTGGACTGAAATAATGAAGGGCTCCTAACTATACGAAAGTTTTTTTTGTTTTTTTTTTTTTTTTAATTTCTAATAGTGATAATTCTAGGAGTAAGAAAAAAGGCAAAACTAGCAGCAAAAAGGCCAACTCAAGTAAGTAAAAGCAGAAGTGAACAATAAAAAAGTACACAATCATTCAGGAAGGCACTTTTGAGAGGAAGAGTCTCTCAGTAGAATGGAAAGGTTAGGAATATAGTAAAGAAAAGCCCAAAACTGAGCAAGTGATGAGGAGAATTTGTATACAATTAACTGAGCAGCCTCTATAGCATTCCCCAAATCAAAGGCAACATTGATCACGGAGACTAGGCTCAGGCTAGGTGTACAATTTCTTACCCATAACCATTTGTTCTTTCTTACATCCCTGTGACCCCATCTACCCTTGCTCTGCTCACGGAACTTGGAAGGAAATTCCAAAATTCGAGCCTCAATAAACGAAGGAGAATCTTGTCTTTTCATCTAATTGCGTTCTATAAAGGCTGCTTGCCATCCAGTTATTATTTTTATTTATTTATTTATTTATTTATTTGAGACAGTGTCTCGCACTGTCACCCAGGCTGGAGTGCAATGGCGCGATCTCAGCTCACTGCAACCTCTCCCTCCCGGGTTCAAGCCATTCTCCTGCCTCAGCTTCCCAAGTAGCTGGGATTACAGGCACCTGCCACCACACCTGGCTAATTTTTTTTTCTTTAGTAGAGACGGGGTTTCACTATGTTGGCCAGGCTGTTCTCGAACTCCTAACCTTCTGATCCACCCACCTCGGCCTCCCAAAGTGTTGGGATTACAGGCGTGAGCCACAGCGCCCAGCCACAATTGACTTTCTTAATGGATTGAATTTCAGCAAATAAACAAATTTAAAATGCTAACTCAGGAAACTGGTAGGGTCATTTTGTCTTATTGCACTTGTATGCTAACTATTTTATAACTTAATAAAGAAAGTATTTGGTCTTCATTGGAAAAAAAAATTCTGACAGCTCAAGAGAAGCTACTAGAGAAATGTAAATGATTTCTTTATTCCCAATACATAAATTTTAAATGTATTTTAAAAGTACAGTTGTTTCTGTCTCTGAGAGTTTAGCTGTGTCTTTTGTACACCATCTGCCAGAAGCAGAAAGACCATATACTCTGGAATTCCTCCTCCGACTGTCCTTTATTCTTAGCAAAGGCCCCTTATGAAAACCCCTTTAGAACTCCAAGGTCACTACTTATTACAGTAAATATAGACAAAAAGATCCTGTGATCCTCTAAAACCTTTCAGTTTCTGAAAGCTAAAATTTAATTCCCTGTGCAAATTCAAATATAACTCTCAAATAGAACAGCTTCTCTATGTAGTTGATAGGATTATGACAAAAGGGTAGAAGAATTGATTTTCAACTGAAGTGAGAAATTAAGTTAACCTTAACCTTCACTCGGATATACATGCTGGTGTACCAGAAAAGACCATGTAGCTTCTTTCTAGTTATCAGGAAATTCAACCTACCAATATCCATTGTTAAGACGCTGTGAAAATAGAAGGAAATACTGTGTGTTTGAGAGAACTGGGATTCTAGGAGATAGTGGATACAAGAGTTGATTTGTTATTTTCACCGATTCAGATTATTGTAAATAATTATATGCAGACAATTTGAATGAGGTGTGTTAAATGGAAGCTTTTAACAATAAAATAAAACATCTATAGTGCTACAATTTATTAATTGTTATATGTCTTTGCTTTAGTCCATTTTTGCTGTTATAACAGCATACCTAAGACTGGGTAATTTATAATGAACTGAGAAGTATCGGCTCACAATTCTGGAGGCTGGGAAGTCAAAGATTTGAGGGACCAGTATCTGACAAGGTCCTCCTTGCTGTGTCATACCATAGCCTAATCACCTCTTAAAAGTCTCAACTCTTAATACTGCCACAACGGCAATTATATTTCAACATGAGTTTGGAGAGGACAGTTAAACCATGGCAGCCTTATTTAAAAAGATAATATTGTGAAACCCCGTCTCTACTAAAAAATACAAAAAACTAGCCGGGTGAGGTGGCGGGCACCTGGAGTCCCAGCTACTCGGGAGGCTGAGGCAGGAGAATGGCGTAAACCCGGGAGGCGGAGCTTGCAGTGAGCTGAGATCCGGCCACTGCACTCCAGCCCAGGTGACAGAGCAAGACTCCGTCTCAAAAAAAAAAAAAAAGATAATATTGGAGGAAAATATTTTTCTATTTACTGATATTTTTAAAAAAGGCAAAAAAGCACTAACCATAAAAATGATGTCTGACTATATTAAAGTTAAAAATTACGTTCATCACAAGGACCCATAAAGAAATTTAAAAGACAGTCACATATTGGAAGAAAATACATTTGTCCCTTTAACAACAATATGAGTTTCAACTGTATGCGTCCACTTATATGCAGATTTTCTTCTGCCTCTACAACTCCTGAGACAGCAAGACCAACCCCTCTTCTTGCTCCTTCTCCTCAGCCTACTCAACATAAAGGCAACAAAGATAAATATATTTATTATCAACTTACACTTAATGAATAGTAAATATACTTTCTGTTCCTTATATTCTTAAGAACATTTTCTTTTATCTAGCTTATTTTATTGTAAGAATACATTACATAATATAGATAACATACAACCAACTGTTTATTTTATTAATAAGGCTTCGAATCAACAGTAGACTATTCGTAGTTAAGCTTTGGGTGAGCCAAAAGTTATACATGGATTTTTGGTAGCTTGGGAGAATGGTGCATTGTTGAAGGGTCAAATGTACTTGTCACACAAATTGTTTTGTGAGAGTTCTTTAACATTCAAGATACTAAAAATTTTTCAGTTATATATGATGTAAAAAAACTAAAAGATCTTTTAAATTATTAGAGATTTGTGTCCAACAATTAATGTCTGCCACTGGAGCATAATGTCATATACAGAAAATTACACATAAGGTAACTGGAAAGGTTTTTTTACTTTGTTTATCTGTAATTTTCATTACTCCTAGTGTAGGTAGTGTGCTGCGCCTCTTCTCAAGCAGTGGCTAAAGGGGTAAATTGCCCTACTGTTGCTGCAACTGTTCTTTTTTTAGCAGCCTGGGAAGCTCTGCTAGTGAGTCGGACTTAGCTTCGGATTTGGAGAGGGCTCAGCTACCCATACAGCTGAGAGAATCAACTCATGTTGACCTCATTTTAGGATAATGCTTTTTTCAACCTGACATGTCTATTTACACGCTGTGATACTCATTAAATGACCTGCCTAGATGAAGTTGGGTCAACATTGTGCCTAACAAAATTGTGAGTACTACAACATCTGACTTATAAAGTTTATAACTTCTAAGTGTGATCATTGCAACAACAGCAGCAACTTGGTGTGATTATATATTTCTAAAATCATTTCCAAGTTATATGTATTAATAACAGTGCCATTCTACCACTGCATACATATTATCATTTGTACCTAATAATTAGTAATTAATATATAAAATGTTAACAAATCATTTCTAAATTTTAAATTTCTGGGTCCTCATTTTTAAAGCTCCTATTATATACTTATACCTTAATGCTAAGTATCTGAATGGTAATAGCATAAATTGATCAACATAAATAAAATTCTTAATCATTTAACATCCTGAACAAATTTATAGATAGATATTAATGCTTTATTAGTGAAACACTAAATTGATCTACATTATTATCTCACTTCAGCAAATGAATACATATCTATGAAGACTATGAACATCTCAGAAACTGCATGATTAAGAAAATCGTCAGCATAAAGAAAAGAAAATCAATAGGGATAAATCAATAGCATTACATTATTAATAGTATTAATTATTATGGTAATACTGATAATGCTTAACACTCTGCAGTTTACCAAGGGTAATAACATATATCATTTGATTAAGAGTTTAACTCCAAAGATACAAATCCAGCAGTTTCTGAAAAAATACCTCACTTTTGTTCTTCCAATTCAAGCCATGTTTGTCCCTGCCTAAACAATCCGGTAATCCCCTAATGAAATGTCTTACTTCTTACTCATGTAGTATTTCATCTAGTTCCTACCGTTTTTTCCCCTTAATCCACTATAGTTTTCAAACCCTATGCATTCCTTTTCAATGTCTTTATGTGCTCCATACTTTCAGGATGGCATTTAAGAAATCACTCAAAAATCAAATCCATGCAAATGTAAAGTTTGAAATGTCACACGGTACAATTATTCTCAATCTTCAATGAAATAATGCCTTAAATTCACTTATTTATACTGTATGTTTCTCTGAGACAGAAAATCCCACACAGGCTGTCTCTACAAGCATGCATCCACAAAAGTGATATTTGGAAACTTAAAAATGTATGTCTTGGCTCTATTTATATAGTTTATTTGAAAGCAAAAAAAACTCCAAATACATTCAAGCATGTGACAACAGAGTAATTACTATTTATATAAATCAATGATCACTTGCATGAAGAATATTCAACATTAGTTATTCTTGAAATAATTTTTAAAATGTAACTATCATGATATGTGAATAAAGCCAAAAGAAAGTTAATAGATTTAAGATACTCATTAAAGAATGATTTGTTCGGATTTGTTGCTTCTACCTGCTTTCATTTGTCACTGCATAAAACAAAGACCTCATTAAAAATCTAAGAAGGAATGATGATGCTTTAATGAGACATTCATCAACAAGAGTCACCACAAAAAAGTGTTAATTTATACACTAATACAAAGCACAGATATACTATAATACAATTAGTATTAATATTATAAAAGGCTAACAAGATCATTATTTGGTTATTTGGGTGCTGTTAAAATGTAAAAATTCATGGATGCCAAGTCTAGTTATTAGCATAGTACAAGCCAGACACTGCTCTAAATGTTTACAGATCCTAACTCACAGCAATCCTAAGGGATATAAACATTAATCTCATTTGTCACACAGAAAACCAAGGCACAGAGTGGATAAAATTTTCCTTAAAGTCGTACAGCTACTAAGTAACAAAGCTGGAATTTCAAACCCAAAGAATTTGTCCTTATTGCCTATCCTTAACCTTTTATGCCAAACTGGAAGAACTTTCTTTTATTTAATATTTCCCCAAATTATAGCGCAAAGATTCTACCATTGCCATGTTGACATCAAATTTAATGGATCAGGTAGATCATGGGGAAATAACCTGTAAGTTCCATGTAGATTAAATGTATCCAAAAGACCACATATTTTGAAATATCCTATTTTTAAATGTATACTAGTATTAGCAAAAGATACTATTTACTATAAATGAAATTAATCATCCCCAAATCAATTTAAATATACCATTCCATTACTTCTATTTGTCCACACTATTGAACATGACAGGGATGTTTATTTTGCCTGTCAAACTTAAGGGTGATAGACACCACGATGTAAAATATTTACGGTCCCTGGACTTTTATTTGATTATCTCACCTACCTTATAGTTTTTCAAAAGTTAGGATAATCCTGAAAAGCCAGTGTGTTTGAAAATGCCCCTATTCTTCACCCAAAAAAAAAAAAATTGCAAATAATAAAAGATTGTGATTCAGTTCTACTACAGGGACGCTAGGAGACAGAAAACACAGTGGGAAAAAAAATCATCTTTATTTGAAACATAGAAAACCTAATATAGATAGGCAGACAGATTGGATGGATAGATGGAATTAGACTATGTTGCTTAATCTGTGCATGGCATTGTTGTTAAATCTTCACAAAAACTCAACCAGTGTTTTCAAAACAAGCACTATTCAAGAAAGTGAAGTAACAAAATAAATCTGGTCATTTTAGTAGTGATTTTCTTCCCCACAGTAGGTGAACAAACAAATACTTATTGAATTGAATTAAATTGAATTAAACCTTTAAAAACATATGATGTGTTAAAGTAATGCTTCTCAAATATTTCTAAAACTTTTCCTTAGCACAGAACAGGTAAACATTCTAGAAGAATTGGAAGTTGGTCTCCAGCGGCCCATTTTCAGGGTGCTCTCATATCTTTGAGTTAAACTGACTGTTTAGAAAGATATACAAGGTGTATCCTAAGGTATGGCACACACCTGACACTTCACTTGGCACACACCTACCTTGTATCGATAAATTTCATTAAGAATGGTTAAAAGACTTGCTCTCCATTTATGATTTGGTGTTTTTATGTCTTTTAAAACATTGTGCTTATATTTATCTATCTCGTAATTTTCACCAGTAATTATGACATCTGAAATTGATCTTTCAAATCAAATTAAGAAAATATCTCTAAATCCTTCTCAAGCGAAAGCAACACTCAATAATAAATATTAACATTTGCCAAGTCTTATTCCATGCAATATCTGACAAATCTTGTTTTCTTTTTTTTCTTTTTTTTTTTTTTTGAGGTGGAGTCTCACTCTGTTACGCAGGCTGGAGTGCAGTGGTGTCATCCCAGCTCACTGCAACCTCCCTCTCCGAGGTTCAAGTGATTCTCCTGCCTCAGCCTCCCAAGTAGCTGAAATTACAGGCATGTGCCACCATGACCGGCTGATTTTTGTATTTTTAGTGGAGTCAGGGTTTCACCACATTGGCCAGGCTGGTCACAAACTCCTGACCTCAAGTGATCCGCCCGCCTTGGCCTCCCAAAGTGCTGGGATTACAAGAGTGAGCCATCGCACCCAGCACAAAACTTGTTTTTATGATGTTTATGTTTTAAAGACAGGAGAAAGATTGTGTGCACCTGTGTGTGTGTGTGTGTGTTTGTGTGAAATAAAATATTTTAGATGGTGATAAGTTTCATAGGAAATAAAACAGGTAAGCAGGATAGGTGATGTAATAGTGGGTCAGGAGTATGGTCTGTAGTTTTGAGTAAGAGCTGGAAACATTTTTGGTGCAATAGAAATCCAAATGGAAAAGAGAATATCTAAGGAACGGAGAGCGCAAAGCAGTTCAGGGAGAGATACCTGAGCTGTGTTCCTGGCCCGGCAAAGAGGCCGATGTGACTTGAGCAGAGGTCTGGTAGGAGTGTAACTGGAGATGAATTCAGAAATAGCCAGACTTTGTATATCTTCAAGGACCATTCAAAGGACTTTGGTTTTGAGTGAAGTGAGAACCTCTGGAAAACTTAAGCCATGGAATGGCATGCTATGAATATGCAATCAGAAACATGCTGGCTACAGTACTGAAAATAAACTGAAGGGAGCCAAGACTAGAAATAGGGGGGCCAGTTATGAAGCTAGGGTAATACCCCAGGATAAAGATGATGAGAATTTAATTTTTAGACCATGGAGTTAGAAGGTGTAAGTAGGCCCTTAAATTTATCTTGAAATAGAAATGATAATTCGGATATTGATTTCGTTAAAGCTATGTTCTTATTCACACAAGTTATCTGTAGCACACAATTAACAAAACCAATGCCTTTTGGTAATTAGGTGAAAAGGTTGTCGAAACATTTCTCTCGAAGATATACTCGTTTTCACAATAAAATTAATTATTTTTTCAGACAGGATCTTGTTCCTCGTTCTGCTGCCCACGTTGCAGAGCCGTAACACAATCATGGCTCAGTGCAGCCTTGACTCAGGTGATCTTCCCACCTCATTCTCCCAAGAAGTTGGGACTACAAGTGTGTGACATCACGCCTGATTATTATTTTTTATTTTTTATTTTTTGTAGATGAAGGGACTTACTAGGTTGCACAGGATAGTCTCAAACTCCTGGGCTCAAGAAGTTCTTCTGTCTTGGCCCCCCAAAGTGCTAAGGTTACAGGCATGAGCCACCACACTCAGCCACACAATAAAATTATTCTTAATTTTGCTGACTCCCTCTTCAAAATTATTTTATAATACTAAATAGATTTTAAAAAGTTTTCTTAGTATGTAAGTTGTCATCTCTTGCCTGTTTTTGTACTTTTGATTTGCTTACCATTAACTAATAATTCTTGACATATATTTGTATTTTTTTCTCTAAGATAATTTATAATAAATTTGCTAAGAAAATTTGCAATATATCTTTAAATATAATATCAAATGGGATAATGAGACAAACTGGAAAAATAATTACTTTCCAAACACACAAAATACAATCTTTGCCTTTACACTTCAGTGAATCCCACTAACTGGTGGACAATCTGTTCATTAGGGTCATCGTCCTGATTTATATTGGCTCTGAGAGACTGTGCGGGAATTCTCATGGCTGGTTAATATAGCTGAAATTAACAGATTGACTCTGCCATGCCCTATTCATTTTCCATGAAGAGATTCAGTTAAAAGGTTCGTAGCTTATGATTCTTCATTTTACAAGGATGAGAGGTAGATCATCACCTAAATTTGATGCAATTTACCCTCACTTTAACTCATTGGGAATAATTAGTTCATTTTCTTCTTCATAATGCTGGAAGTCTATAACTACTTAAACTATTTCAATAAAAATAATCCGAAAATATCCGTTGCAATTACACACATATTGTAAGCAATGAGGATGGAGGGAAGGCTTCCCATATGCATGCACAGTGCTAAGTGGCTCTCTGCCAGCACCAGATCCTTTTGGATAATTTCCATTTTTCATTCATATTCTCCTATCACTGAACCTAAAGCATGCTTAGTAAAGCAATCTGAACATTTTTAAAATGCTATGTTCAAATCAAGATATGATGCATTTTAACTGATCCGTGGTATATATTAATTTGATTAGAAAACTATAGCTACAGGCCGGTGGTTAGTTAGCTAAGACCACAGTGCAAGAGAGAAGATAAGCTTATTTCCAATGTGAGACCATAAGGGCTGTCTGCCAAAAATTCTTCTTCTGACAAAAATAGAATTGTGTTATGTTGGTGCAGAAGTTGGTGTCATTACATTTAATGGCAAAAACCGCAATTACTTCTGCACCAACCTAATACTACCTTTCTTGCTTTGAAGTGAGGTATAACTGTGTGATTTCCTTTGGCTAATAAACGTAGATAAACTGATGTGGGTTCTTTTTGTCACTTTTGAAACCACACATGGTGAAGTGTCAGTAGCTTGGATTCCTGAATGGTTAAAATAACCACAATTCTTTTCCAACCCATATTAGACAATCTAGCTTGAGTAACAAATAAATCTTCGTTGGGTTAAGTCACTGAGATCCTGGGGTGCACATAGCAAGTGATCTTATCATCTAATGAATGAAACCGGTGGTAAAAGACCAGAAGTAGTTATATTGAGATGTGAAAGTGTGCTAAATTGCCCCAAATAGGAGACTGAAATCAATGAGAGTTCCAGATAATTGTGGGTTTTATCTGATGGAATTTATACTATTTCCATTAACATATATCCTATCTATATTCATTAAAAAATGCCAGATTTAAAAAGGATTGGATCTCTATTACAACTTTCCTTACATATTTGTATATAAAAGCATATTGTTATGTTTGACACATGATATATAATAGGGTTTACCCTTGAGAATCAAATAAGAAGTTTTGGTCAAAGTATATCAGTAGTTTTTAGAAGCATTTTTTTTTTCCATGAATAGCATCAATAAAACCACTATGATCACTACTGCTCCTCAAATAGCTCCTACAGAATAAACATTTTTACAGTGTTTCCTATATGCCACACCCTGTTTTAAGCACTTTACATGTGTTAAGTATTTAATCTGCAAATTTGTATCCCATCAGGAGGGTACTGCTGTCATCCCAATTCAAAAGATTAAGAAATTGAGGCATAAACAGTTTAAGTACTTTGCCCAAGATTATTCAGGCAGTCACTGGTACAACTATGATTTAAACCCAGGTATTCTGGCTCCAGGGTCAGTGTTTCTGAAAACTGTAATGCTGCTCACCAATGATTGGCCATTAATTTATTTTAAAGTATTACATAAAATAACTGGTTCTCCTATGAAATCCAGGGTTTTGCAGAATATAAAGCCTCATAGAAGAAAATGATATACTGATTCCTACTAATACACGTATTTAGTCTCTGACTACATTTACCTTTATTGTAAAAAAATAATAGATGAAGGAAGATTAGACATCATAGGTTTTGTGTTGGTTGGTTTCAGCAGGAACCAGTGTGCTCCCAAGACACAAGTCTCTGGGTGCCCCATCCTAAGGAGGAGAACAGCTAATTTAGCTAACCGAAGTCTATAATTAGCTAATTAAAAGCAAGATGATGAATCCTGCCAAGTTAAAGACAAGCTGTGATATTCTGGCATGCAGCTGAGAAGCACCAGCCATTTTAAAAGGACATATGACCCAGAGAAACTGTCTGAACCTAAGTCCACATTTTACCTGTCAAATGACTTTCCGTTCACTGGGTGTATGAATTTCAGCAAGTTACTTAACCTCTTAAGCCACCAAAACCTGATTTTCAAACTCAACACAATAATACAAGCTGAGGATCAATGTGGAATTAAGTGAGATAATGTTGGCAAGGCACTTGGAACATTTCCAGGCATATTAATAGATGTGGGAGCATTTACAAGGACAGGGTTAAAAAGGTATTGGAGAATCTAGCCGTATTATAAATATGTATTCTAAGATACACTGCCAATTTACATGTTTAGATCAAGTCACACAAGTTATTTACCTGTCCATTTCCACATTCCTCATAATTTTCTTACCTTTTTTGGACCTACTGAATGCACTAAAAAGAAACCATATTTACCCCACCCTTCAAAACTTCCTACAGAAAAAGTTACCATTTGCTAACAAAGAATTTAATTTATGTAAACTGGTATTAAATTACTAACTATAAATTTTCTGGATAAGGATAATTGCACTTAAAATGCTGCATAAAAATATATAGTACCTGTACATGATCCAAGAGAACCTGGTAGAGTGGGAGGCTTTTGAAAACACAGGTTGCTTTCTGATGACTGAGCCCACATTTTAACCTGATGGCTTTCCAGCTCCTGAATCTTAGCTACAAGCCAGGTTTATAGCATCTCATCATTAGGCAATTACATCTGCTAACAGCCTTCCCTATCCACTGGTCTTTAACTTCAGCCTGCAACTGAATGTGTTATCTGTTCTGTACAACCTCATCTCACTGTCGTCGCTCTTTTCCAAATAACTCACCACCCCTGGATATTACTTCCTACATCCTTCCCTTCACTCCACAGGCAAGATGTTTCTGCCTTCTCATAAGGTAATTTATCCTTGAAAAAACCCTTATATGTAGTAAATGTAATTACCTCTCATTTCAGAGGGAATATTGAGCCCTCAAATTGTGTTATTTATATTAAAATTGCCAAATCTCATAAAAATGGACACAATTCTTCATTAGTTAACATCAGATATCATAGCCCAACTTACATTTTTAAGTTCATTGACTATTACGTGGCTTTTTTTCATACTTTCCTTAAGCTTCTTTGCATAGTAACCTATAGTTCTTAAAAATAAAATCTACATATAATAAGTATATATAATTCTATCTGCAAAGAAAAACCCATAGGATTGCCTTTAAAGGCAAAATAAATCAAGAAAATACTATCAACTGTATACGTTGGTAAAACACAAACCCCCTGAAATAAGAAGTTAGCATAGCCAACTAGGTAATGCAATTACAAACAAATAAGTATTGATCAATGTAAAAGAACAACTCAAAAACTGAAATATGATATTTAGTTCAAACTTCTCACAAACTTGAATTATTTTGTCTCAAATGATATTTTGGGGGATATAATTTGATAATTCAAAATAATTCCAAAAATCATGATATCTTGACTCACATGAGAAAAAACAGGTATGTGTTTGTGTGTCTGTGTGTTTTGTCATTACTGAAATGTATATACACAGTTAGTAACTTCGTGCTTACTCCTTCTCAAGGATGTTCCTAATCTACTAGAGAACTTAAGAGAACAAAATTTCTAAAAGACCAATAGGAACAGAAAGGTTAACGGCAGGGTTGAGTCTGTGTCTTGTGCTTGACCCTTGTATCCAGCCACACAGACAATTGCCCAGCCTGCACTCACAGACGCCAGTAGCAGATGTGGCACTTTTCCTTGCAATGAGCTGAACACACAGAACTCAAATGTGCTGTGTTACTTCCACTGTTCTTGCCATTTTTCAACTTTCTCTTTATCTTCCTAAATGCAGATTAAGGAAATCACACCCAGCTGACACAGCTTCTTATTACCACTCACAGCTTTTCCTATTTATTTATTTTATTCTTCCTTTAGAACTCTAATTTCCTCAAAATGAAGCCACATGCCTTTAACTAAACATGAAAAGTGATTATGAGGGAAATCGAAAGAGTGTAAAACAACGTTTCAGTCACTGTCAACCCTCTTTCTGCCTACTTCTAAAAGTCTATTATCCAAATGTACAGACAGTGATACTTGAAATCATTTTCATAATAAAACACACCAACAGATACATGGCAGCTACATATTCAAGAGAGATTTGTAGACTGCCATACATCTCTAGGGTCTCTACTCTTTACTTGATGAGAATACAAATTTAAAAATTAGTTAACAATTCTTGATCGTGGCACTTAATTTTAAACAGAAATAAGTGCTTTGAAATCAAAGATCTAAATTCAATACTACGGCTCTCTAATAGATATTTGTTTGCTACTGATGAAAGTGCAGAAAACACAACTGGATGTATAAATTAAAAGTTTTAGGAAATGTTTGCGTTTTGAAATAATGCTTCTACAGAGATATTTAAATACTATAATATTTACAACTGATTAATTGCCAATCACATTCTGTGTTTTGAGGAGGCAGCTATTAGAATGCTGAAAAACTCATGTACTGGATCTGGCCACTTAAATTTCTTGAGGCTAATTTTTCTCACCTGTAAAGTAGTGACAGCATTCTGATTTCCGTAATTTCTGATTACAATGATGAGTACTATATGTGCTTTTGATTGCGAATAGTTATTTAAATTCGACAGCATTACACATTCGTAAGATACTAATATTTTAAAATGATTACCTTTATGTTTTCATTACAAAATTATATTGTGCCAATAGAAAAGCAAACTGAAGTACCCCTCATTATATAACAGCATCATTATAGATTACTATAATAAATATGTTAGACAGGGAATAAGTTCTAGAGAATTTTGAATTTATGACTATGGTCATGTCCAAAGGTTTACATTACCAGTGAAAGAAGATTCTGAAAAAGGAATTTTCTAATGCTACAATATATTTAAAATATGATTATTTTTTGCTTTGTAAAATGATTTTAATTTTCACGCCAAATGTTTTTGAATGCTTATATCAAAGAAACGCAGCTAATATATTATAATCTCTGATTTTCAAAACTATTGTTTTGCATTTTATATACACATTTATATATACTTATGAATAAAAATAATTTTTATCAGAGACATTGCTTTTTTGCTAAAAATTACACAAATTAATACCAATACTTACTATGAATTACATTAATTTATAACAAGTATGATCCATTCCAAGTTATTCAAAGTAGTATTACTTAAATTTAGCAGTATAATGAACAACATTCAAAATACTGGAAGACCACAGCTTGTCTTATTTGAAATTATATCTCCATTAGGGCTATCTATAATACAATTAGTTTCATTAAAATTAAATAAAATCTCTCAATAATTAAAATCTTTTTTAAAAAACTTACACAATTATATATAACAAATCTCTTATGTTTAAATTTATCCTAAAATTCTATGCTGTTATAATCTTTGGTGTACAATCGGTTAGCTGTGTATAGCAAGAATTGAAGAAGATTAACCACCACAATTTTATCAAGTAAAAGACATCTTAAAAAGACTTGAATTTTGACTAAAGGTTCTTTTAATTTCAACAACAAAAATATAACGGATATATTGGTACTCAACAAGTATAACCAACTCTGCTAAAATTACAAAAATTGTGGTGTAAGTATGAATAGCTCATGGCATAGCTACTTACCAATTTATGTTAAAGATGATTTATGTAGCAAACATCCTTATATACTACTACTATCCCATGTGGTGTGTGTGTATATATGTACACACACACACACTACTATACCATGTGGATTGCATGGGAAAAAAAACAAAAGTTTCCCTTACTTTAGTTTCCTCTTATGTATGGTTATAGAGGAACATTTTGCATTTACTGACAAAACATATCTAAATGATACCTCCTTAGTGAAGGCATAATTTATTATTGCATCTTCATAATTACTGAGAGGTTCTAATGATTATATATATATACATATATATATGTATATATATATATGTATCTCCCTGTTTATATTTCAAAACTAAATTTATGTAATGGATTCTTATCTCATTATCTTACAAATAAGCAGAAAATAGAATACTGAAAAAACACTTGATGATATTTCATCAGTTGTAGAGCTGAATATACCCAGGGAAGCACCCTCTGGAAGGTGATTTTGTAAATGGAATCTATTAGATCAAGCCCAGACCAACTCTTGCCTGCCAGATCAAGCCCAGACCAACTCTTGCCTGCCAGGTGCCACTTTATTAAGCCTCTACTTATAAAATCAAACATCAAACTCCAAAGTCCTAAGAAACTGGTTCTCATTAAATCACTTCATTGTGGATTACTATGGATAATATAAGTCCAGTTAAAGGTTTCCTTAGGCAGTCATGGGGTTCTTTGTTCTTACAGTCAGTGATCAGGTGCTAAGAGAGTCCAAATCTAAACTACAAGAAACAAATCAAGAGCCTTTTAAGTTTATCAGAAACTGAAGATCAACCTTTTTTAACTGAAAAGACTAATACAACTTTAATTATGTCCTCAATCAATAGTTAGTAAAATAAAGATTTTTAAAAATTGAATACATTTTCCTTCTCATTTCAGGAAAACATTCTCACAATGAATAATAGCTCTAAGACAGAACAAAACATATTTTCCATATTATTTTCTTGTACATATGACATAGGTTATATCTTCCTCAAACTTTGTTCTGGAGTAACTATTGATCTGTCTGCAATGTATTCCAATTCACCTGATTATCCTGTGTGTCTCTACTGACCCGTTTTTTTTGTTTTGTTTTGTTTTTAACAGCCACATTGTTAATATTAATACAAATACTCCAGTTATTTAGCAGAATTTAATTGTATGGTAGTGTATGTGAGTTTTCCTTCAGTCACAATACATCAATTCAGGAGAAACATATGATTTGCCAAATAATAAATTTGAAGGGAAACATGTTCACTAAATCCTTTAAAAGGAATAATCACTTTTCAAAAGGGTCATTATAACATAATCAAAGTGGTATGGCTAGGTAAGTTATATTACCTTAAAAATAAAGAATATTAATGGTAATCTTTGTAAGATGACGAACATGGAGTCTGGTATATAGTATCCATTCCGTTTCCTTTTCTGTGAAATATGCATGAAAACATTTGTCTCCCTTATCTCATAGGGATATTACAATGCCCCCTTGAAAAGGTATTCTCATACTAGAAACTATTGTGTAAATGAATTAGGTTTATGATCTTTTTATCTGATGTAATATAGGTCAGCAAATTTTGAAGCAAAGAATAAATATTTTGAATTAAAAAATGTGTCTTTGGACATAGAGGTCTTAACCATAGAGATAACTGACATGGTCTCAACGTCCTATCTATCTGTCAATCACTTTACCTTGTTTCTTTAAAATTCAACAGTTTCTGAGAATAAAAAGTATTTGTACTTCTCTTAAAGTCTTCATTATATTATTTATTGCTCTTTGTTTTTATTTTAATAGCATCTTTCTTTTTTGAGATGGAGTTTCGCTCTTGTTGCCCAGGCTGGAGTGCAATGGCATGATCTTGGTTCACTGCTGCCTCTACCTCCTGAGTTCAAATGATTCTCCTGCCTCAGTCTCCTGAGTAACTGGGATTACAGGCGCATGCCACGCCCGGCTAATTTTGTATTTTTAGTAGAGATGGGGTTTCACTATATTGGCCAGGCTGGGGTCTTGAACTCCTGACTTCAGATGATCCACCCACCTCGGCCTCCCAAACTGTTGGGATTACAGGCATGAGCCACCATGCCCAGCATAAAATTTGTTTTAATATAGCTATAAATTCCAGCAACTGCTTATGAAAATTATGACAAATTATTACGATTAATAATGCTACATATAAGAGTTTATATGAATTGGCTGAAAAGTTACCAAAAAATGGTTAACAATTTCAACTTTCTATCAGTAACTTAAGGTTAATAAGAAAATAAGATAAAAGTCTACTTACAAAATCAATGGATTTTTAAGAGCCTATAATTAATTTAAAACACCCTGTATTATTAAGACTAAAATAAATTATTTTCATTCACCTACTCCCTATGACCAATTATTTTATACAGGGATACTTAATCTCTTTAACTTGAAAACGTTGTAGAAGTAATGCATAATAAATCACTATGCTGTATCTTGCTTCATCAATATTAGATTGAATATATTTACATGTTACTTAAGGACTGACCTTAATTAGAAACTTTGGGCATTCTGCTAAGAAGATTGGTTGAAGATTTCATTTGTTCTATATTTGCACATTTTCCTGGACTTAGGCAATTCATCTTTGTGACAATCAGATTTTTTTCCAACAATTGTATTGCTAAGGAAAACGATGGATAAAATAATGCCATTTAGCACTTTAAACTATATTTTAGATATATTGGGTTTTGGTTAGAAAAAAATGCATCAAAACTTTCTTCTAGAACTTAAAATTTGATTTGTATTCAACAAACAATGCTGAACCTGGCACTAAACACAGATGTCTATACTTATAAAATTACTGTAAACCTAGTCTCAAGTGAACAAGTCGTTAAATGAGTGTGCTCTCTATTTAATATGCATAATCTTAAAGATGAAAATGGGTGAATTAAATTTACAGATATTTCCTAATGGCAAACTTAAGCTGAGATATCAACTCTCCTTTCTTTCTGATTCAATCCACACCTGGCTACATTCTGATACATGGTTCCTGTTTATCACATAGTGAAGGCATTAAAGGAGTGGAAGGCACCAACTAAATATTTCCCCATAAACCTCCTAGTAAAGAATTAGTTATAGGTATTTTCCCAGTTATTAGTTAGAGTCTGTGTGTTATAATACCAACATGGGTTTATATGTATACATACTAGCTTTTTAACAAGCACATTGTTTTCAATGTTCTAGCCAAATTATGTGAAGTGTGGAATCACAGCTAATTCAAGAAAAATGGAGAAGGGTTGTAAAATAAAAATGCCTTGTTATATCTGGTAGAAGGAATTATTAATTGATATAGAAGAATATCCTAGCACCAGCACTTATTTTTTCCAAAAGCTCCTCAGGTGATAAGAATGTGGGTGCTCGTTCACACTTGTGTGAAGAAGCCACATAAAGCGAACAGAAAAAGGTTAAATAAGTGATTTCTAACATTGGTTCAACTGGAATCAAACTACCACTCTAATGTGACACAAAAGTTTCAGAATATTTTTATAAATTTAGTCAATTACAGGAAAGTAGGAGAAAATTAAAGTGATCGTGGCCATCATTTCTTAAATACAAAATTGCCTAAACAAAGGAAATACAGTGTTAACGTAAATAACAAGAAATACAAATATTAGGTAGTCAAGAGGCAAAAAATCTGCATTAAATGAAAACGCCTATAAAAGTTTAAAGATTATTATTTAAGGAGGATTCATGGTTTATTCTTTGACTTTGGTTTTACTGAAGGCGACCACCCATTTTAGAAAAAAATAAAGGTGAAAGGCCCTATTTCCCAGACGCGCTGTTGAACTACTTTAAGTTAATCTTCCTTGGGCCCGAGCATTGACGTGGTGAACTGGCTATGGACCGGGTCTCAGTGCCACGACTGCAATACATATCACTTGAAGATACACATACATTGCTATGCCAGTGAGAAAATGAACACACACCCCAGGAAAGAAAACATGATTTGGACTAGAGTTACTTGAAAATGAAAAATACCACATCTGCTGGTAGGTGTATCTATTTTTAACTCTCAGTATCTGATATGTGTGTTGTGACAGATACATAATTGTTTTTGGAAGGAATTGCATAGAAGATGAACTATATGTAATTTCTGCCCCGCAGTAAATAAATTGCTTAAAGATACATTATAAAAGCCTCTCTAAAAACTCTGCTTTTATTTCTTACAGCGATAAAAACTTGCTTCTAATGCACCCTCATAATTTAGCCTTAACATGTCTATTTAACCATAGGTAGTAAAACCTTTTGGGATCTAACCCCAAATCTGATTCACAAGAAAGTTGGAAGATGAGTTCAGTGGTACAGTGTATATTTGTGATCTGTAAATGAGATATCTTCACAATGCCATCCACCTTCTGACCTGTCACGAGGCTTTTCAGATTATTCTAAGACCTTTGCAACACAAATTAAATTCATACTGTCTAAAATATTCCACTATCTCTCACTTCTAGGATTGTTAGAAATGTTAAATTATACAGATATTTTAAGGATCTTCATTAAATATCAAGGTCACATCAAAGAATCTAGATACATGTATACATTTTCAAACCAAGAATTAAAGATAACCTCTGGGATCCTAATAATTCTCTTCTTCATGTAAATGAATACAGCAGCAACTTTTCTCCTACATTTCAGGGTCAAGGAAGGAAAACCATTAAATAGAAAATTGGGCATTATAATTGGCCCATGTTCCTGGGGGCAGTTGAACTCTTTAAAAGGATCTTACTGAGACCCTCAGATTAAAAGCCTGATGCTCTACCAACTGAGCTATCCGGGTTCCTCATTATGTCTATCAGTGACAGACTGGATTAAGAAAATGTGGCACATATACACCACGGAATACTATGCAGCCATAAAAAAGGATGACTTTGTGTCCTTTGTAGGGACATGGATGCAGCTGGAAACCATCATTCTCAGCAAAGAACAGAAAACCAAATACCGCATATTCTCACTCATAGGTGGGAATCGAACAATGAGAACACTTGGACACAGGCAGGGGAACATCACACACTGGGTCCTATTGTGGGGTGGGGGTAGGGGAGAGGGATACCATTAGGAGATATACCTAATGTGAATGACGAGTTAATGGGTGCAGCACACCAACATGGCACATGTATACGTATGTAACTAACCTGCACGTTGTGCACATGTACCCTAGAACTTAAAGTATAATAACAAAAAAAAAAAGCATCTTACTTGGTGCCAAAAGATCTGGAAGATAGTTTCAGCTTTTCTGTTTAATAGAGTTGTGGAGAGCTTAGATGGATTTTTAATCTAAAATTCAGTTGCATTATTCCTCAATAAAAACATATATAAGCATCATTCAATAAACTTTCTGCAATAATGGAAATGTTCTCTATCTCTACTATACCACCATAATCACTAGCGACATGCGATTCTTGAGGACTTGAAATGGGGCTAGTGTGACTGAGGGACTAAATTTTGAATTCCATTTAATTTTATTTAATTGATTATAAATTTAAACAGTCACAAGCAGCTATCAGAAATTGTATGGTTTAGGGCAAATGTAGATTGTGTTTGATCACATTTATTGGGAAGTGTCTAAACAATCAAGGGCAGTTATGATCAATGCATTAGTGTTGAATGAAACGCAAAATCAAATATATGTCAAAGATAGGGGAGTCCCTTGAGACATATATCACCCAACTCAATCCTTAAAGGTATACAGAGGTCAGGATGATACTGTCCTAAATTAAAAGTAAGCATAAACCTAATTACAAAGACCGATTTGAGAAAAATAAAGGCCATGGAGTGGCAATATCAACCATAAGAAATTTTAAATGGAAGCAGCATTGTTTGATTTTCTCCAGGTAGAAGTATAAATAAATTATTAAATTCATAGGGAATTCAAGCCCTTAAAAAAGTGATCTGACCCGGAAGCCCCTTCTCTGCAGACTGAGTCCCTGTCAGAAACATGCAAAGCCAATCATATCTCCTTCCTCAAATGTTGAAATTTGGGCCCACATTTCAAGAACTCCATTATCCTTACAAGAGGTTTTACTGAAAACATGTAGTTTTCTAATTCACATTATTATAAGGACAACAGTTGTAACGAAATTGACTTAGTTTCTATTTTCTAAAAATCAACCAGTAGGTTTTTTATTCCATTGAAGCATAGTATCATTCAAAGGAAGCTTAATAAACATAAATATATTTTGGTAGGTATGTTTTCTATACATAAGCAGAAAGCCTGGTTTTCTCTTTTTAAATCACGCTTTAAAATTGATTTATTATGCTGACTGTCAATATCGATATGTTTGTTTTAAATAGTAAAATGTTAACAATTCATATAATTTGAGTTCATCATTGATCTACTAAAAATTGTCCTTAAAAATGATGCTCTCGCCGGGCGCAGTGGCTCACGCCTGTAATCCCAGCACTTTGGGAGGCTGAGGCGGGTGGATCGCCTGAGGTCGGGAGTTCGAGACCAACCATGACCAACATGGAGAAACCCCATCTCTACTAAAAATACAAAAAATTAGCTGGACCTGGTGGCACATGCCTATAATCCCAGCTACTAGGGAGGCTGAGGCAGGAGAATTGCTTGAACCTGGGAGGCGGAGGTTGCGGTGAGCCGAGATCGTGCCATTGCACTCCAGCCTGGGCAAAAAGAGTGAAACTCCACCTCAAAAAAAAAAAAAAAAAAAAAAAAATGATGCTCTCTGACTCTCTCTATATGTTGCATAATGAAATCATAATATTCTCAACAGATACTTACTATCCAAATAACAGGCAATGCATGAACATACCATACACCTATTTGCATAATGAAATTAGTTTTTAAACTCTTGATCCAGGTACTTTACTTTATCCTAGAAAAAAGACATTAGCAGAATAATTCACAGCAATATGATTCTCCCACCTAAAAATAACAACAAACAGGAAAGACACGGTAAATTAAATAAGTAAAAATATTACCAATCTGCTCATTTTTGTGTTCACTGACTTTGTTTTAGAAATGATGCAAACTTTATAATATGCCACAATATTTCATCATATTGGGTATGTAAGGAAAAGTTAAAGAAAGATACATAAAACAGCCATAGTAATTTTATTAATTTTAACACTGAATGCCAGATACGGTTAAAACTTATTGGAATAAAAATGTCAGCATATTTAATACTATGAAATAAAAGACCAAGCTAAACATTCTTAAGAGGCAAAATATTTTTTAAAAATACACACACAAAACTTTGCAAAAGAAAATGTTTCTTATATTTAAAATTTTAAATGTGAACTGCTGAAATCCCTAACTTCTGATTTTCCCCCCACAACATTAACAACCTTAAAATATACTATACTATTGTTTCTTTATTTTCCTTTCTTTCAGACTCCACCCATAGGTATGGGAGTTTTGTTCCTATTTACTTCACTATGGTATTCCCTGCTCCTCGAACAGAGCCCCTCACACATAGTAATGGGACAAGAATTATTTTTAAATTCAAAACAGAATTAGCATTCACACTGATTCTACCTATTGTACTTTCAGGGGAAAACTCTGCCTGTATACAGATTTCTTAGGCTCTTACCAAGAGTACAGCTATTCATTCATAATGCAGTTACTATCCTTATAAAATTTATAGTATTAAGTGCTGCTCAAAAGAGTAATGTACAATATTTTTATTTATGTTTATTTATAGATCATAGTAATGTATATACGCTATCATAGTCTCTCATATAAATTATTTTCCTCTGCAAATATCTAGAAAATAAGATATAGATTTTTAAAAGATACAATGAACATTACATAATTATCTTAAAAATAATGACATTATTACCTGAGGATCGGCTTCTAATTTTATAGATAAAAAAAGTTTTAAGTTTGGGACAGTATAAAATATTAATTCAAATGCCAAATTTATTTTTATTCATTATAATTAGAGTTAAATTAAATAAACACTAAGATTGCATGTGCCATCATTTTGATCTGGGATACATACATATATGTGTATACATATATAGGGAGTATATTTTTCAGTCATGAAATAATGTGTTTTCTTTATTTTTATGATGCCTGATATGGTTTGACTCTGCGTCGCCAATGAAGCCTCATGTTGAATCATAATCCTCAATGTTGTTGGAGGGGCCTGGTGGGAGGTAATTAGATCATGGGGATGAACGTCCCCCTTGCTGTTCTCATGATAGTGAGTTAGTTCTCAGGAGATCTGGTTGTTTAAAAGGACGCAGCACTTCCCCTTTCACCGTCTCTTTGTCTCCTGCTCCGCCATGTGAAGATGTGCCTGCTTCCCCTTCTCCTCCAGCCATGATTATAAGTTTTCTGAGGCCTCCTCAGTCATGCTTCTGTAAAGCCTGTGGAACTGTGAGTCAATTGAACCTCTTTTCCTCATAAATTACCCAGTCTCATAGCAACGTGATGACAGACTAAAACAACGCCTCAAAATCATTATGAAATAACTCAATTTCAAAAATAATAATAATTCACTGATTTTCTTCTCACTTTAAATAAAATGAATATTTCATCTCTACATATAACTACTTGTCATATACTCTTTTTTTCTTATAACAAAATCAAATACCAAATTAATAATGAAAGGTAGGAAGTATGTAAATAAACAGAACCGATGTGTGGAATTTATTCCAAATATCTACTTTTGAACCTCTCATAAATTTATTACAGTGCTTTAATCTAAAAATTTAAAGTTTTTAAAAATATTTTTGCTCACCAAGAAAAAGATAAGTTTAAGAATGAGCATATTAGCCTTGGACTGATCATTTCACTTTGGCTACAGTATCTTTTTCGGGGAATTTCAACCTTTTTGTTTGTTAAAGGTTAAAATTTTCTCTACCCAATACAATGTTACTTCACTCATTTTAAATCTCTTGTCTACAGTTATGAAATATTAGCAGACAGTAGACCTGCCACAAAACCACGAAATAAATTGTCTAAGTATGGCAATCGAAGAGTTCCCAAGAGGAGGCCAGGCATGGTGGTTCAAACCTGCAATCCCAGCACTCTGGGAGGAGGCCAGGGCAGGTGGATGCATTGAGTTCAGGATTTCCAGACCAGCGTGAGCCACATGGCAAAACCTTGTCTCTACAAAAAATAGAAGAAATCAACCAGGTGTGGTGGTGCACACCAGTAGTCTCGTCCACCCAGGAGGCTGAGGTGGAAGGATCACCTGAGCCCAGGGGTCAACGCTGCAGTAACAGTGATGGTGTCACTGCCTGGGCAACAGACTAAGACCCTGTCTCAAAAAAAAAAAAAAAAAAAAAATCTAAGTTCATGAATGTCTCCTCTCTTTGCCAAAATTTGTTTTATTTTTACATTGTCATATCTGCTATGGTTCGCTTACATGAATTTTTTCTAAAAATATGCCATCTCATATATTAAGGCTGCCACTTCTTTATTAATATATTTTGGTTTATCATGTTCTCCTCCTAAATGATGTCCTGAGTTAGGTTACACTTGAGCAGCTTTGATAACAAAATAAAACCACAGTCATATTCCTCTACTTAACATGTGTCTAGGGAATTTGGACATTCTTAATAGGCTCAATGACTAAGATGGCCTTAATGTTTCCCTCTGCTGATTAAATTTTAGACAGGCTTCTTTCTGACTTTTGGCTCTGACCTCCTTTTTCTTAGAGCATTTTATTTAGAAGACATGTAATTGCAAATTCTCTGCCCCTTTGTGATACAAATGGCCCTAACTTACATTGATTCAACTTAGCAATTTTCAATTTTATTACGGCATGATATGTATTCAGTAGAAACTGTCTTGGAGTACCTGTGTAATGATTCTCTTTCTCAACTTTGGCATAGTGTTTAATAAATTACATGAGATATTCAACACTTTATTGTAATATAAGCTTTGTGTTGGATGATGTTGCTGAATTGTAGGCTAATGTAATAATATAATTATTCTGAGCACATTTTAGGTAAGCTAAGCTATAACGTTCCTTAGCTTAGGTATAATTGAATGCTCGAATACATTTGCCACTTGCAGTATTTTCTTTATTCATTTTTGTTTGGTTGGTTGTTTTTTGAGACACAATGTCTAGCACTGTTAGCCAAGCTGGAGTGCAGTGGTGATCATAGCTCATTACAGCCTCCAATTCCTGGGCTCAAGGGATCCTCCTGCCTCAGCCTCACAAGTAGCTGGGACTACAGGCATACACCACCGTGCCCAGCTAATTAAAAATGAATAAATAAAAAATTGGTAGAGATGGAGTCTCACTATGTTGTCTCGCTGATCTTGAACTTCTGTCCTCAAACAATCCTCCTGCATTGGCCTCCCAGAACGCTGGGATTATAGTCAGGAGCTACCGCACCTCATCCACTTAGAATATTTTCAATTTATTTTGGGTTTATTGGAACTAACTCCAAGTCAAGGAATATCTGTATATGTAAATCTTTCTAAAAGCCTATTGACAATTTTACAATAGATAAACATCCTTCTTAAGGACTTGGAAGCCATTCTTTCAATTGCAATTATCAAGGAAGATTGTGCCCCTATCTTCCCAGTCCCTTTGGGAAAGTGGATCCCTAACTTAGAAGGACCCCAATCAGCAAACACAGGTGACCTAATTACAGAGAAAAGCATTTGCAAACAGGAAATCACTCAGTGTGCTCAACACAGCTCATTGACCAACCTCCCCACCAATATCCCCTAGTACTTATATAGCTCATCCCAGCCCAACATTTGTTTCCACAGAATTGAGTTCAAACATAGATATGGCTTCTTTCTCCTATTGCAATAGCCTTGAATAAAGTCTTTCTTTTCTATTAAAATTTGTCTTGTGCAATTTTGGCTTTGAAACCAACTATACTTAATAGAATGTCCAAACAAATAATCGCATGTAGCTTTGAGTAACCTTATAAGAATACTGAATATCTGTGGGATAAGATAAAGCATAGAAGGACAGATTTAAATATGTATATATGTATGCATATGTGCATACATATATATATGTTTAATTAAACAATTTGCCTTCTGATATCAATAAACTGCTGAAAATCTTTTATAAGATATATTTTTTCTTGTTTCAGTTATGTCCTTCCTAGGGAAAGAAAATCATCCACTTAAATAAATGTCTAAATACTTAAATTCCTTTCACTAATTACTTTGAAAGCTTTGGTTTATCAAAATTTACCATATGTCTTCAGAAAACAATCACATCAATTTTGGGGCCGTTAGAATCAGAGGAGAGCCCCTCTTAGAGGTCACTGTGTTCGAACTTTTAAGATCCACCACACAAGTAAGTGATATTGGACACAGCCTATACCAAAAAAAGTTACAATAAAATTGTAAGCTTTTACACATAAATCTTATGACTACCATTTGAAATGAGGAAATCTCCAGAGTCAAAACAAGCAGTAATTAGTAAGGAATGACCAGAAACTTTATTGCTTTGCCCTTTAAATCATAAGAGTATCATTTCTCGACTTTAGTTGTGATGTCACTATGAAGTTGTTGACAGAGAAATCAGGCTCAAAAATCCAGTTATTTAACTAGAAACTTTTTATTTATATTTTCCTAGGAGGAAAAGAAAAAAGCATGGGAGGAAAAAAAGCATGGGAAAAAAAGTAGGAAAAAAGCATGGGAACCTTAGTTAAGTTTGATGGAACTAAGATAACATGAGATATCGTGTATCTTTTTCATGGAAAACGCCCTCATGAGGTAGGTAGACACATTTAAAGATGTCGTATTATTGTGTCAAATGCAGTGTTAGATATCCATGAGGAGGACAGAGGTGAACACTTAGCTCGATCTGAGGTTTAATGGAAGCTTTTCTGCGAGGAATAATTTCCCAAAAGAGCTAAATTTTGAGGAGACAATGAATAAGAACCACATAATGGAAGAAGAGGATGTTTTTATGTGACTTTAAAATATTTCCTTGAGGGTCTAGGTGATACTATCAGGGAAAAGGAATCAGGCAAGGATTGAGGAAAAGAGGTGAAAGTTTGTTTGAGGTGGCTGCAAAAACTCCAAGTGGGTATGTTTGACTAAAAATAAATAAATAAACATATCTCTCTCTCTCTATATATATATATGTTTCACATATGAATATGAAAGTCAATAAAGATGCATGAATTAAACATGTAGATCTGGGAATCACCAAAGCCAATCATGGTTCATACATAAAACTCAAAACAGATATGAAAGCAAAGAGAGAAAAAAAGAGTAATGGATTTGAGAGGCAATGGTGGGCAATCCTAATATTTAAGTGTAGGGAGAGTAAGAGCCCACAAATGAAAATTACATAAATAGTGTAACAGAATACCAGAGAGTAATGAGTTATAGACTGTTGTGCCTGGTGTATAGTATACAAAAAAGAGGTCCAGTAAGTTGAGTGAATATTCTCACTGGATTTGGCAATATTTAGCCACTGATGAGCTTCACTTTTGATGTTTCATTAGTCTTGAGGATGAAAATGAAAACAAACTGCAATGTGTTGGTGAATTAATTAAAACCGAGAGATTAGTGATGGTAAGTATAATTAGGCTGTGCATGGTTAATAAAAGGCTTTTTTATTTGAGGAGGAGCTTAGGAATGAAAGACAGTAGAAAACTCCTGATAAACAGGATGAGAGATGACTGAAGGAGTTAGAGGTCAAATATAAATGAAATAGAGGAGATATTGACAGAGTAATGTAGCTGTTACAAAAAAAAAAAAGATGAGCTCAAATGTAAAAGTGAAAAGATTGGACTTGATTGGGGATGGAGAGAAGGAGCACCTCATCTCCTGTGAACAAGATAAGATAGCGAAGATAAATTGGAGATAAATGAAAATATCAATATATTTGAGAGAGGGAAAAAGAAAACTAAATTTGTTTATGCCAAATAACTTTAATTATATTTTTAAATTGTTAGAATGTAGAAATAATAAAAATATAATTGAGTAGGAGGCTTAAGAAGACTCCTGTTGTTAGTGAAGTGTGAGAATTGTCCAAAGATAGGTAATATTACTGATGAATGACGATAGGTATTATTACTGGTGAATGGTATTGAATAGTAAATAACACAAAATATATCTAAATTATTTATTAATGTCTCTCTTGTCCTTTGCATAACTTAGGTCATCTATGGACATATTTGAGTTAGTATTTCATGATCACATTCTTTGTGTGCTAAGCGTGAGTACCTGTTGTCAGATCCAAGCCTCGCCATATTCTCTCATCTCTTTATCCTTTGCAGATCACTCTCCTCCTGCCTCTTAGTGACTGTCACTTACCTACCCTTCTCTGATGCTTTGTTTCCCTGGAGACATACAGGAATATGTGATAATTTCTTCTTAGGCTTTTCCTTTCCTGTTTTTTCCCACAGACAGCACGTAAATATTCTTTTAACTTTTCAGTCTCACTGCTAACTACTAATGAAAAACTGGCAGCATGTAACCAAAGTTATACTTTGCTCACATCTAAAAATGACAGTGAGTAGTTTGTAATTACTGATGGCCAGGAAAGAATTAGGAATGGATGCCACCTAGCAATTCTCCTTCTGCCTTTATTACCCTGAGAGCAGAGCTCATCAAAAGAACACCTTCCTTCTGCTGTCTCATTTACTTGAAATTGAGGCCTGAAGACATAATCAAGGCAGAACAACAGGTGCCCCTTGTCTCAAGTGGACTATTTGCATTTCAAAGTATCTCTGGATTCTAGGTGATGACTTTTCCAAGGGGTTTAAGCTCCTTCATGGAAATATCACTTTTAGAATGTACTTCACAGTGTGTTTCACTAAGAATTCCCTGTTTATTACAATGAAGATTTGTCAAGTGAATGTTACCAACTGAGATTTCTGGAGATGCAGAGCAATGTATCTTTCTTTCTTTTCATTTTTTTTTTTTTTTTTATTGTTATACTTTAAGGTCTGGGGAAAGAACATGCAGGTTTGTTACACAGGTGTATACATGCCATGGTGGTTTGCTGCACCCATCTACCTGTCATCTACATGAGGTATTTCTCCTAAGGCTATCTCTCCCCTAGACCCCAGTCCCAAGAGGCCCCAGTATGTGATTTTCCCCTCCATGTGTCCATGTGTTCTCATTGTTCAACTCCCACTTATAAGTGAGAACATGCGGTGTTTGGTTTTCTGTTCCAGAGTTAGTTTGCTGAGAATGATGGTTTCCAGCTTCATCCACGTCCCTGCAAAAATCATGAACTCATTCCTTTTTGTTTAATGGTTGCATAGCATTCCATGGTGTATATGTGCCACTTTTCTTTATCCATTCTATCATTAATGGGCATTTGGGTTGGTTCCAAGTCTTTGCTATTGTGAATAGTTCTGCAATAAATATATGTGTGCATGTTTCTTTATAGTGGAATGATTTATAATCCTTTGGGTATGTACCCAGTAGTGGAACTGCTGAGTCAAATGGTATTTCTGCCTCTAGATCCTTGAGGAATCACCACACTGTCTTCCACAATGATTGAATTAGTTTACACTCCCATCAACAGTGTAAAACCATTTATTTCTCCACATCCTCTCCAGCATCTGTTGTTTCCTGCCTTTTAATGATTGCCATTCTAACTGGCATGAGATAATATCTCATTGTGGTTTTGATTTCCATTTCTCTAATGACCAGTGATAGTGAGCTTTGTTTCATTTGTTTGTTGATTGCATAAATGTCTGCTTTTGAGAAGTGTCTGTTCATATCCTTTGCCCATATTTTGATGGGATTGTTTGTTTTATTCTTGTAAATTTGTTTTAAGTTCCTTGTAGATTCTGGATACTAGTTCTTTGTCAGATGTATAGATTGCAAAACCTTTTTCCCATTCTGTAGGTTGCCTGTTCACTCTGATGCTAGTTTCTTTTCAGAAAGTCTCAGGATGCCAAATCAATGTGCAAAATTCACAAGCATTCTTATACACCAATAATAGACAGAGAGCCAAATCATGAGTGAACTCTCATTCACAATTGCTGCAAAGAGAATAAAATATCTAGGAATACAACTTACAAGGGATGTGAAGGACTTCTTCAAAGAGAACTACAAACCACTGCTCAAGAGTATAAGAGAGGACACAAACAAATGGAGAAGCATTCCATGCTCATGGATAGGAAGAATCAACACTGTGAAAATGTCCATAGTGCCCAAAGTAATTTATAGATTCCATGCTATCCCCATCAAGCTAACATCAACTTTCTTCACAGAATTAGAAAAAGAAAAAAAAAAAACTACTTTAAATTTCATATGGAACCAAAAAGGAGCCCATATAGCCAAGACAATCCTAAGCAAAAAGAACAAAGCTGGAGGCATCACACTACCTGACTTCAAACTATACTACAAGCCTACAGTAATGAAAACAGCATGGTACTGATACCAAAACAGATACACAGAACAGTGGAAAAGAACAGAGGCTTCAGAAATAATGTCACCTCAGGCTCCTGGGTAGCTGGGACTATAGGTCCACATGCGCACCCCAATGCCTGGATTGTTTTTTTTTTTTTTTTGTAGAGACAGGGTTTCACCATGTTGCGCAAGCTAGTCTTGAACTTCTGGGCTCAAGTGATCAGCCCACCTCAGCGTCCCAAAGGCTGGGATTACAGGCGTGAGCCAGCATGCTTGGCCAATAGAACATTCCTAACTATGTGTATATATATATATAGTGTGTGTATACACACACACACACACACACACACACACACACACATATACATATATATACACACTAGAGCATAAGGAGATTCTTTTCATTTGTGAAAATAAATGGACAGGTCGGGCATGGTGGCTCAAGCCTGTTTCACAGTACTCTGGGAGGCCAAGGTGGGTGGATCACCTGAGGTTTGGGAGTTCGAGACCAGCCTAACCAACATGGAGAAACCCTGTCTCTACTAAAAATACAAAATTAGCTGGGCACGGTGGTGCATGCCTGTAATCCCAGCTACTCAGGAGGCTGAGGCAGGAGAATCCCTTGAACCCAGGAGGCAGAGGTTGCAGTGAGCAGAGATCATGCCATTGCACTCCAGCCTGGTCAACAAGAGCGAAACTTTGTCTCAAATAAATAAATAAATATAAATCAATGGACAACATTAAAATCAACGCTTTCATAAAATCATGGTGATATGGTTTGACTGTGTCCTCACCCAAAACTCATCTTGAATTGTAGCTCCCACAATTCCCATATGTTATGGGAGGGACCCACTGGGAGGTAACTGAATCGTGAGGATGGGTCTTTCCCATGTTGTTCTCGTGATAGTGAATAAGACTCACAAGATCTGATGGCTTTATAAAGGGGAGTTCCCCTGCACAAGCTCTCTCTTTGCCTGCTGCCACTGTTAGTCGTGCCTTTTGCTTTCCGTCATGATTGTAAGGCCTTCCCAGCTCTGTGCAACTGGAGTCCATTAAACCTCTTTCCTTTAAAAATTACTCAGTCTCGGGTACATCTTTATCAGCAGCGTGAAAACAGACTAATACACATGGTTAGGTTCAAGATACTCATTTTTAATGTATTCCAAATTCCAAAATAATATGATATTTTAATATATCAATTTTAATTAATATTTTATGTACTCTTATGGACATTGTTCATATATATCTCATAGAACTACATATAAAATGCTGAGAGAATTAACAGCTGAATAAGTTAATATCACAGTCCTTGAAGAATTTATGATTTATAGAGAAAAAAGAAACAAAAAACCCTCTATGGAAGGCAAAATATTAAAAGTTTAAAATAAAGGGGTAGGATAGTACAGGGAAGAGTTCGAAGAGAAGTCACAGAAGAAACTGGTGGTTTAGAGAAGCAAAGATTAAAAAAAAAATTCATTGTAGGAGGCACGGGAAGCAAAGTTGAGAAGAAAACAATTTATCAAATTGTGAAGAGCCTCATGAAAGCTTCATTATAATAAGTCCGAATCAACTATCATTTCAGAAAATATAAATAGAACTCCTCCTCAAATATAATAAATAAAATGCCCATTGACTCCACAGAAAGGAGGAAAGTAACCAGTGAAATAGATATCCTTTATAAGTATTTAAAACCTCCAATTTTATTCTAGACTTCCTTATAAAACACATGGCAAGTGAACTACTTAAGTCCAGAAAAAATATTACTTTATAAAACACTCTAATCCCTATAACACCCTGTAAACTGTTTTTCAGTGATAAACAATTCATTAGTGATATTATGTTTATCATTTTACAACAACTGTAATGCTGTGTTATAATCTGATAAATATACTTCAGATAAATATATTTAAAAAATCAAAACACCCTGAGGCTTACAGTGACATTCTTATCTACAGCACCTACTCTTTTTTACACTAATTCATAATTGATGGTTCATGACATTGCTATTTTCAAGCCATTAGTTACACAATAACAATGTTAATTAGCTTTAATTAAGTCAGCCATATTCAAGCTTGTATTATTTTAACTTTCTTTGAGAGATAGATGATATTCTTTAGGGTTATTTTTATTTATATGTATTTTACAGCATCCTTTACTATTTTCAAAAAACTGAGAATTACTTTTGACCATCATATTTAGAGGAAAAAAAATCATAAAATTTTCTCTCTTTTTTTCTTTTTTTTGAGACTGAGTCTTGCTCTGTAGCCTAGGCTGGAGTGCAGTGGCACAATATTTGCTCACTGCAACCTCCACCTCCCGAGTTCAAGTGATCTTCCTGCCTCAGCCTTCTGAGTACCTAGGATTACAGGTGTGTGCCACTATACCTGGCTATTTTCTATATTTTTAGTAGAGATGGTGTTTTAGCATGTTGGTCAGGTCGGTCTAGAAATCCTGACCTCAAGTGATCCGCCTACCTCAGATTCCCAAATTGCTGGAATTACATGGGTGAGCCACTGCCCATGGCCTAAAATTTTCTTATCTTTAGCTATTTGCTACTAAAAGTATTCATATTGCACCACACACCATAAAAACATCCTAAGGTAAGAACATTATTTTTGTGATGATGATTACTTTCTAGAAGTTTGATACAATCAAATGTGTTCAATTATTTCACTAACTTTGACTCATACATCAATTTTTTATTAGTGAATATATTAAAGCTAACTTACCTTTGATAACTCAGGAACTAGAAGCTTATTATTTTAATTGTCTTATTTTTTTAAACAAGTGCTATATAGAAATCAGAAATAATCTCTCCACACAAGAGCAAGTAAATGTGCTTTTGTTTGTTTTTGGTTTGTTTGTTTGTTTGTTTTGAGATGGAGTCAGGTTTCCTTGCCCAGGCTGTAGTACAATAGAGGGATCTTGGCTCACTGAAACTTCTGCCTCCTGGGTTAAGAGATTCTCCTGCCTCAGCCTCCCCAGTAGCTGGGATTACAGGTATGTGCCACCATGCCCAGTTAATTTTTGTATTTTTAGTAGAGACTGGGTTCACCATGTTGACCAGGTTGGTCTAGAACTCCTGACCTCAAATAATCTGCCCGCCTCGGCCTCCCAAAGTGCTGGGGTTACAGGCGTGAGCCACTGCTCCTGGCCCATGCACAAGTGTTTTTACAAAGTCAATGGTTTTTCAATTCCTTGAGTCCTATTGCTGATGAAGATAAAATCATGAATCTGTTAGTGATGTTATTCAGTTATTAGGATCCTCTATGCTTCCACCCATATCCACAGCTACTCTGTTCAAAGACGCTTACAAGAGGTACTGGATGAGATAAAGACTGTGATCCAATTCAGCACACACTTGTCATCACCATGAGCTCACACCTCTTTAACTGATGTGTCACTAGCGTTGTCTAATATGAAAAGAAAAGCCTATGATTGATTTTAGGAAGCACAGGATCATTGTCATGGACAGAAAATCTACCATCAAACATTCAACCTGTATATTAATAACCTTTCACCTTGACATAACAAAATTCTGGGCTTGTTGTTATCCTAGATTTTTACCAATAAAAAAATGATTTTCAGAAAGGTTCAATCACCTGTTCAAGGTCATACAAATGTTAAGGGCTCATATTGGGTCTTGACCCAAGACCCAATTGACTGCCAGAGCCCAGACTCATTCTAGTCCTCCTTCCAGAAAGGAAGAATAAGAAACTCAGAGGACAGACAGTGAGAAGCAGATAATATACTCACATCTATACTCCCATCTCATACTTGCTTTATAAATAATAGATATGCATTAAAAACATTAATGAACTTTCTACTTTTAATGTCCTGACATAATTCAGTTCTTAGAACAGTATTATTGAGGCAACAGTGATAATTCTAATTAGCAATTCATCTGCTGCTCTTAAGGGTCATTTTTAAATTCTGCTTATTAACTTATAGCATTTTCCTTCTCGGATTGACTGTCATTTCCAGGAATAAGTTAAGGTAGATCAGACCCGTTAGGGTAGCAAGAATTAGGACATCATTAAAAAGAGCATTCAAGTAGTTAAAAAAAGAGTAGAAATGTATAAGAAGTAAATTGGCTATTAAATCATCATTGGCCATTCTTTCGTTTGAAATTTTAAGCATTCCAGGTAGATATAAATGAAATAACATTTGAGACTTCATTAAGAGTTTGCAGAATGAGAATAGTAAAAGGGCTTTGTGTAAAATGGTTCAGTGTGGTTTGCATTAGGCCCCATTATATGAATACTCTTTATATGAACATTTCTACACATGAACTAAGATCTAAATTTCCCTTAATCCTTTCCTTTTAACATAATAAATGGTTATAAGAAAAAAAAAGGTCATATAAAAAGTGCTGATTGCTTTTAAGTGCCTGGCAATATATTAACTGGCACAGAAATTATTATCCTGATTTCACATATCAGGAAACTAAGTCTTAGAAAGGTTAAAAAAATTGCCCAAGGTCACACAGTTAATAGGTGTGAAAGTAGATATTTAAACACCAACATATCTCACACCAGATCTGATGTTCACTGAACTATTTAAGCCAGTTAATGACAACAAGCACTATAGTTATGTCTGAATTCAACAATGAAAGAGCCAATATATCATACAGTAGACAGGTTATTTTCAGAACTACAGACTTCTAGAGCCACGTCTGGGTGTGTTAATTACTGTTCAGGTAACTTTCAGATTCAGACTTTATCTCTGAAGACAGTATGCAACCAAAACCTGATTTTTCTAATGCCCTGGGTAGGCCAGGGCAGGGTGATCAGAGAACCAACTACTTGTTGCTTAACTAAACCAAAACCCGTCCTCATTTACTCACACCTACTCTGAGGATGCCTATCTTCCTTGTCTGTCTCCACATCTGTTTTCAACACAATTCACACTTCTGTCCTATCAATTCAGGTCGTAGGGGTTTTCTCTATGTCTATCCATTATTCACTTCCCTTCTCCCCAGTCCCCCATCCAGTCCCTAACACACACCTATCCCCACTGAGCTAAGCCTTGCAACTCTTAATTGTAGAGGAACTGTAAGGAAGAATTTTTCTGAGAGCTCAGTTCCAATGTCTTTGCTGATACCACCACAGAGACTAATTATGGATCCTATACTTATGCTTTATGAGGTAAAAATAACAAGGTCGCACAAACACACCACTAAGTATTATCTATCAATATTAGGCTTAATTATTTAGCTTAGAAAGAATCTATAGTGGAGGGGAAATTACTCTGTGGGAGATTAAATTTTATTTTCTTCTCTTGCCATCACACTGCTTACTTGCAGCTATTGAAACTTGAAGACCCTTGAAAGAGCCTTATGATGAAAGTTACTATTTAATGCTATACTATCATAAATTATAAAATTCAAAGTATACTTCTTCCTCTCCCTCCCTAAAGTCTTTTCCACAGTGGTATGTACTGGAACAAGACAGGTCTCATATTAAACCCCTGGTAAGTAGGGTTGCCTATAGCATCAAAAAATGAATGAATAAAAATAATAAGCAGTAAATATTAAAACAAAATCGCTTTAATTACATTGAGAAGTATATAATGTAAAACATTTCAGTATATCAATTGAACATTCAATATTTGGATTAAATTATATTGTTTTATTTTACCTTTGATTTTTGTTTAAATTGATGCTTTTGAGAGAATGACCTTATTATTTTAATTCTAAGAAAGTTAGTGTTATTTTGGTGGATCTTTCTTCTGTACACTATCCTCTCTCTACACACTCACTAAAAATATATTGGTGCCTACTAGATCTCAGGCATTTTATACACTTCACTTCATTTAATTCTAACAATTCCAATACGGTGGTAGTATTGACTTACATTCAATTAAATTGCCTGGGATCAGTTACTCATAAGGCTGTTTTCAACCTGAATTTTCTTTATCTGTTACAAATTACTGGGCAGCAGAGCCAAACGTCTTGGCAACTTGAGCTCTGTATTCACTGAAAAGAGAGATTGACTGGCATGCTGTCTGTAACAAAGTATTCACTTAGTAAGAAATGAACAAACTCATAGCTTTATCTAGCAGATAAAGTAGACATCAATACAGTGGAAAACCAAGGAATACAATGAGCTGAAGAAGAAAATATTAAAATTGAAACAAAAATTTTGTATAAGTTTTATCTATAGGTAAATGTTTTATAAGCAACTAAATCCAGAAGTTTATATAATTTGTAAATTTGTTATAATTTGTGTTATTACAATGTATATATGCAATGCATAAATACAAATACATACAGAAATATGATAAATGTACATATTGTACAGATATATAAAATTCTGTATTATTTTCTGAGCTGTTTAATCATATTACATACATTTATTTTTTTCCTTTATAATTGTTGAAGAATATCTTATCTGCAAATCTGTAAAAGGGAATATATGTCTTCATGAAAGTCTAATGTTAATGTTGTTAATCTTTGACATATACAGACTTTATAAGGAAGTCTAATATTACTGTGATTTTATAGAATAATTCACTCTGAATCCTCAAGAGTAGAGCTAATATAATTTTGGAAGAGAAATTTTCAGAAATAAAGTATTTTATGTATAGTACTGCAGAATTTTTGTAATAATTCACATACTAAAATGTTTGCAAGGACGTAAGAATTATAGGTCAACTTTATACAGGGTGAAATCATACAGCAGTCACTTTTCCTCCTACTTTTTGGTAATTCAGCTACAGTACAGAGGACATAAAGAATTCTGAAAGGCTGGGGAATCTTTAACACTTTATGATTTTGATCATAAAGTTTACTTATACGTGTATGTTAACTTCACTTTATAGTTGAGTTAAATGCCAAAAAAAATCAGTTTCTCCAGAATTTTCAAATAAGAGACAGTATCCTGTGATTTTATGCACAAATACACCAACTTTATCTTCTACATGACACACACCAGACAACATGTATAAAACTGGCTATTGGTTTCCAGTGGAATGCTCATGGGAGTGATACATGGATCTATGATATTTTAATATATTGTGAAATAAGAGGTATGTTATCATTCTATGCTGCAAGGGTTTCCATCAACAACTCTTTTTGCACCTCAATCTATAACTTTGTAACTATGTGGAAGGATAGGAAAGGAAGGCTTTATAAATTGGCAAACATTGTTCATAACTTAGAAATTAATAGAAAACTTTGTATTTAGAAATCTCAAGCTAGCCCTTATTTTTTAGATAGGTGCTCTGATGGAATTTGTTTACCCTCGTATCTCATTTCAGTTCATTTCAGTCACCATTTGAAGTACAGAATCCTACAACAAAATGAGCAACCATTATATGACTATTATTATTGCTATGTTTTAGAAATGTTAAGATAAAATTGAATGTTGACAGCATTTCTTTTAATTAATTTAATCTATCACCTCAAGTATTTATCCTTTGAGTTACAAATAATCCAATATCTTTTAAGTTATTTTAAAATATATACAATTAAGTTATTACTGACTATAGTCATTCTATTGTGCTATCAAATAGTAGGTCTTATTCATTCTTTTGGTACCCATCAAACATCTCCACCTCCTGCACAACCCTATACCATCCTTTCCAGCCTCATCTTTCTACATTCTATGTCTGTGAGTCCAATTGATTTGATTTTTAGATCCCACTAATAAGTGAGAACGTCTGATGTTTGTCTTTCTGTGCCTCATTTACTTCACTTAACATAACGATATCAAAAGAACACTAAAACATATTTTCATCAAAATGCTTAAAAGCTCTCACATAAACATAGATAATAGGCAGACTCATATATTGTAAAGATTACAAAACCTGGGGTATGCAGGTTTAAATTTGAACCATATAACCTCTTGATAAAGTAAAGCCAGCCTTTTGAAATTTTAAAAAGTTAGTTTTAAAACAATTTAAAGTAAACTTCTGGTCTGGACCATGTCATACAAATTTGAATATTATCTGATTTGGATTATATTCTCTCTCATGACAGATAATATAAGAAAGACCTCATAAATGCATATAAAATGTTTTTTCATACTTATGTGATTTGAAATGTTAAGAAGGAAAGCAGATACTTTTAAGAATAGAGTTGTCCTTAGAATCAGAACTGATTTTATAAATTAGCCAGAGTGATCTGATGTCACAAAGAAGTTACTTATGTTACATTATTCATGTATATTTAAAAAGTTCGTTACATAAAAAGGTAGATGGGAAAGACATACTGTTGCCCTGAATGATAAACAAAAGCTTCCAAAAACTATCTTAGATATTTATCAATGGAAGTCATATTATCTCATTTGCTTTCTTTGTGAGCTTAAAGCAGACAAACATTGGCTGATGGATTGCTGGGAAAACTATTTGAAAATAAGAAACGTTGAGATCCTTCCTTCTTCCTTGGCCTTCCTTCTTTGCTCTCCTGTTATGTCCTTCTGTTGCAACTCTTTCTTCACCAAAATAATTAGATAAATAATTCATACTCATATCTCAGAGCAGACGAATGTAATTTTTCTGAAAAGTCCTATGTTTGTATTTGCAAGCTTAACAAATAGAAAAGTCTTTGAATTTCCTTAAATATATCTTTATTTTGACAGTCCAACAGTGCCACCTACTTTAGTAAAGCATGACACATTGATCTATGAAAAACCTTTTGTGGATTTGTACCCTTGCACTATAACATATGATTTTTAATCAATTATTTTTTATCCTGAGGGTCCTTTCTTTCATTTTCCCCTTCTCTTCATATTTTCAGTATTATACATGCTATAAAAAAAGGAGGGACAATCATAAAGGGCCTGGTAGATACCAGGTTAAGAAATGAAGGTGTTGTGTCTCTCTTTTGACTTTCCTCAAATCAAAGCTGGAGATACCAAGTGGGGAAAGTGGAAAGGAAGAGTGGAAATGATAGAAATAAAATCTGCACCCCACTGTTTGTCTCTTACTCTTTTTTTTCTCTCTCTCTGTCTCTCTCTGGAATCTTTTCTATATGAACAGACCTCCTACTCAATGGGATTAATTGGACCATTAGTCCCATTCAATTGTTATTTTTCTTTTCTTTGCAAAGTTCTCCTTCCTAAGTCTCTTTTCTCTTAGCAGCATAAAGGACACCGTGCTTGGGATGAAATTGTTGCACAACATTAAATATCCTCATCGATGAAGACTTGTATGTTTCCAACGGTCTCCTAAACCAGACAGCAATTGTAGACAGCCGTTCACTTTTGCTACAGTGTTTAGGTAAATGGGGGATTGTCTTAAAGTAGATTTCTTTTTCTTTGACAGTGTTTTGATACAGTTCAAGCCAAAGACTCAGCACCAAAAATTTCACAGCTATGAAAACTAGTATTTTATAAACAATTGTAAAATTTGAACCAAGGCTGTATGTAAATATAAATGTGCTATGTTAATTGATTATACATCGTGAACCAATATATTAAGTATTGTACGTAAAGTCACTACTCTACTGTACTATAAATTTCACATATTTAAGGATAATATGCTTACCATTATAAATAATTCATTAAGATTCTTTCTTCTTGATTTTTTAGAAATTAAAAAGATTTGGAGCCTAATGGGATACCATCCTTTTCTCTTTACTTTTCCCTCATAACGAGAAGAGAAATTTTAAATGATGCTTTTGTTTCCATAGTAGCATTCCCAAGTTGGAATTATTCTTTCTATACCATCCCATTATGCCTCACTAAGCCATTTCAATGAGTTCATGGCTGAGAATTTAAAAACAGAACTCTTGAGTCTTTACTGTTTTTCCCCCTACGCTTCTATCTTTCAAAATTAGTCTCACTTTATGCCTGACAATGTCTTTCTCTCTTCTTCTCTCCTTTCTCCCCACTGCCTCTCTTTCTCTATGTCTACGTATATGCATATTAATACTATCTTTATCATCCATTTTCACTTGCAATTTCTTTTGTTTGGAGAATAAATTTCATGGACACCCTCGTTAGCACGAAAAATAATCTATGTCTGGAGTTCTGTAGTTTGAGGATAGCTATGACAGTTGATGCTTACCAATTATTTGTTTGCATACAACCATGAGAAATTTTTTAAGTAACTACATTGTAGCCACGTCCCCCTCCTCTCACATCTTCCTTGAGTCATTGTCCAAAAACCTAGCACATTATTTCATCAAATGGAAAAATAATAAGTAACAAATAAACCTGTTAAAAACCACACAAAATAGCAACTGTCCAGATTAATATATGCTGCATCTGGTGTAATAAGCTAAATAGTTCCCATACTTCTTATTTGGGGTTTTAGTTAACGACCTGGTTATGTCTTAATTAGCCTAATAAAAGACAAGCTTTAAAGAATTGTATTCTTGATCCCAGCATGATTTCTTCTGAGGATACATCCCAATAAACTTTTTCCTTGTTGTTTTATTTTAATACTCCTCAACTTAAAAACATATTTTTTTAATTCAAATAATTCCTGTAAAATTGTAAAGTTTACATCCCTTCTATCTATTTCTTAATCTGCCATTTTATTTTTTATTTTTTTATTGTGGTTAAATATCCATAATATAAAGTGTAACGTTTTAACCATTTTTAGGTGTATGTTTCAGTGGCATTAAGTACATTCACATAGTTGTTTAACCATCACTACCAGCCATCTCCAGAACGCCTACGTCATCTCAAACTGAAACTCCATCTCCTCCCCCAGCCTCTGTATGTACTATTCAACATTCTCTCTTGGTGAATTTGAGTGTTCTAGGTACCTCATATAAGTAGAATCATGCATTTTTGTCTTTTTATGGTTTATTTCACTTAGTATAATATCTTCAAGATTTCTCCACACCGTAGCGTGTACCAGAAATTCATTCCTTTTAAGACTAACATTACATTATATGCATATACCACATTTTATCTATGCAACCATGTATAGACATTTGGGTTGTTTCCAACAATTGGCTATTGTGAATAATGCTGCTAGAAACATAACTGTACACATATCTGCTTGAGTGCCTGCTATAAATTATTCTGCGTATATACCCAGAGATGGAAATGCTGGGTCATATGGTAATTGTGTGTTTAACTTCTAAAGAAATAGTCATACTGGCTGCCATGGTGGCTCAAGCTTGTAATCCTGGCACTTTGGGAGACCAAGATGGGTGGATCATCTGAAGTCAGGGGTTCGAGACCAGCCTGACCAATATCACAAAACCCTGTCTATTCTAAAAATACAAAAAAATTAGCTAGGCATGGTGGCACAGGCCTGTTTTCCCAGCTACTAGGGAAGCTGAGGCAGGAAAATGGCTTGAACCCGAGAGGCAGAGGTTGCAGTGAGCTGAGATCACGCCATTGCACTCCAGCCTGGGCAAAAAGAGTGAAACTCCATCAAAAAAAAAAAAAAAGAAGAAGAAAGAAAGAAAGAAAAAAGAAGAAACAAACAGTCACACTGTTTTCCACAGAGGCTGCACTGTTTTGTAATCCTATGAGTTCTGCTTAAGGGACCTAATTTTTCCCATCCTCATCAACACTTGTTATTTTGTTTCATTTTGTTTTACAATAGCCATCCTAATGTTGCGAAGTGGCATATCATTGTGGCTTTGAATTGTATTTTCTAAATGATTGGTGATGGAGAACATCCCTTTATGTGCCAATTGTGTACTTCTGGCCAATTGTGTACTTTATTCATTCTTCTTTTTATTACCAAGACTTATGAAATATTCAAACATATTCTGTTCCCCTTTTTTGCAAAACTTTTTCAACTTTTCTAAGCCCTCCCTCACACACATTCTTATATGCCATAAATTTATTTGAGTATCAATATTATATTATCTTTTGTGCCAATGCCAATGAAAATTTTTAGTCGATGCCCTGCCTTTGTAAAATGGGACAGTGATAGGGGGTGTGGTGACTCTGTATCTTCCTTGTGACAATCAGTTGTTATCTTACCTCTTTGGCTGCTTCTGTCTCCCTGTCCCACTTTTTCTTTTCCTCCCTCCTACTAATTGTATCCTATATGGATACTTCCAAATGATCTACCTACTGTAAGTTTTCCTCTAGATCTCATAATTCTCTTTCTTCGTAGAATTACCTGAACTCACTATTTATTTAGACAAATAGTTGTTATGATGGGCCAATGGCTTTCTCCAGCTTTGGCAACTTACTTATTGAATGCTGTATATAGATGCTTCTCTCTTCTGAACATTTTTGCCTCCCTCTACCCCTGCCTATTCTGTCTTGTTAACTCTTATGGGTTCATAAGCTGCCTAGAATTCACTGCCATCATATTTTCCCTGATCAGCCAAGGCAGATCCCCGTACTTGTTTTAATTAATATCCAAACACTAGGTTACTAATAAAAAATTATAAGTTCCTGTTTAGATGGATATATCTTATCTTAGATCATTGATAGAGGGAGCTTGTGTCTTATTAATCAGTATTTCCCCAGAGCATACCACGGTGCCTATCACATAATAGGCCGCAATATTCATTTATGGTATAAGCAAATAAGGAACTTGTGTCCAAATACTGTTCCTCCTTTAAAACTGTGTATTGGGATGTTCATTCTGAAATGGTTCACTAACTCTTCAAACCAGTGGATACTACGAATGGAAGAAAGTATCTTCTCTTCAAAATCTGTTCTTCCTTAGCTATTTGCCTTTTGTGTTACTATTAGCTTTATTACCCTGGAATTCTAAGGGAAAAATCTCCATCCCCATTCACATTTACATATTACAATTTGCTATGTCTTATCAATGCAATCTTCATAATGTTCCCTCACTTTACCTCTGCTCTCCATTCCCTTGGCTTCCGTTTTCATTGCAGTAGCTCATATGTATTTTGTCTGGATTAATTGAACAGCTTTCTAATTATTCTTCTACATCTCACTTTTTCTAAATCATCAAATTTATTTATCTTATCAAAACAATTCTCTCCTGCTCAAAAATCATATGTGGTTCCCTATTTCCCCTCAAAAACAATCCAATTTCTTTAACATGTCATCCTAGCCCACTACCTTCCTCCTCCACACAATGTGGTCAAAACTGTTCTTGCCCAATCTGAATTTCCAGCAAACTAATTCAAGTACTTTTTGAAGTACTCACGTTCTGGAATATTGTTACGTATGTGCTTTTGCTTACGTAATGGGACGCCTCACTCCATGCCAGATGTCCAAAGTACCTGCCTTTGTGAGTAAAAATCAAATATATTTGTCCTCTATGAAAATTTCATCTGTGATCTACTTTTTATCTTTTTTGGAGGTCTCTATATGTTACAATATATCATGAAAAGGCAATGTGATATTACAAAACAACTAGACACTAGCAACATAGAATAACATTCTATGCATGGCAACAGAAGGCTAACAGCATAAGATAGTATTTAACTAGTAAGTTGATCCATAAAGCTATATTCTCACTCAGAAGTCAGCATAATATATGGAATGCTGATTTTGTTAAAAAAAATAAAATAAATAAATAGATAAATAAAGTCTTATGTAGCCTGTTCTGCTTCCTTGTGATATAAAGCTTAATCTGGCTCAGAGCTCCAACCCTTGCCATTGTTATGCTGTCTTTTATCTAGGGTCCCCTCTTTACCTGCTTTACCTCCATTCAACTGCAAGCTAGCATTAAATGCATTTTCTTCTGAACTCCCATAAGGTTATTCTGTGCCTCCCTTATGACATTTAGCAATTTGCTAATGTAAGTTTTTCTTATTTGCGAACATGCCATTTTCTTATACATAGTATTGTGAGTTTCTTATGCACAGAATCCTAGGGTCATTTATCTTGTGCTCCCTCACAATAAACTACATAGGAAACTATCATACTGAATTACATTTTTTTGTTGAAGCTCATTGATTATTTCTTACACAGGTGAGTGGATAAATAAAACTTTATTTATGGTTACACTAATTTTTTTCCTTATATGTACAGAAAAAATATAATTACTTTTTGAAGTTTCCCTGAATCTTTTCTTACAAACTGCCAGGAAACCATCAATCAAGTCATCTGAAACCTCTGATCTGTTGGTTACTGTTTCTCCCTACATTAAAACACGGACATTCCTAGTCAGCAGATAATTAAGAATTATTCATTACAAATATATTCTTCCATGAACTCACACAGGCTTATTCATTGTAATTGCTTTTTATTTATCCTGAGCGTTTCCAAGGTAGCCTTTCTCATTTGAAGTTCTGTTTCCTTGGGAATTGACGACTGTCCACTGTTGCCCAGCAATAGAATGTGCATAGCCTGTATGCTATATTTATAGCTATTCAAAAATGTGTCTTAGGTTACCTTATCATTGACTCACAAGGCCTATGAACAAAGTCTTGATTATTTTGTGGAAATCTTTATGAGTGCCCTTTCCTTCTTTCCATATTTTTTAAGTAAAATATAATACTATGGGAGGTACAGGGAATGGCCGTCAAAATTATGCAGCAACCTGAAGTTCTAGATAGTTTATCTTATTCTATAAACTGAAATATGGAATTCATTCATTCACCCAAATGCCAGTACAAAAATCGCTACAACATTAACTCCTAAGACAATTCTAGTTTAGAGGTTTAGGTGCTTTTCCTAAGTCAGTGTGAGAAATCAGCATGTTTTATCACAATTTAACTTTTTCTCAAATCTTCAATATTATAGGTCTTGCTTTTTTCTCTAGAGAGAGGGCTTCTTTGAGATCAGAAAAGAGCCTTGGTCCCTATTGTTTCCCCATTATACACTAGAAAAGAAATTCCAAGATCAGCTAGAGGTTGAAAAGGAGGTATCCCTTGATTTTAGTTGTGATTATGTACACTGAATATCAAAATCCTTTTCTATAGTCTCTGTACTTGTAACTGAAGTAAACTATCAAATATTTTAACTATGTGAATGCTTCATCAATTATTTTCGTCTCCTCAGCAATATTTGAAAATTTAATTTTATGGAAATGTTCATTTATTCATGACCCAAATGTTTACTGATTAATGAATAGCCTAAGCAAATGAGGTACCAACAGAAATGTAAAAAAAGCATAAAAGCAGGTAAAGAGGGGACCCTAGATAAAAGACATAGCATAACAATGGCAAGGGTTGGAGCTCTGAGCCAGATTAAGCTTTATATCACAAGGAAGCAGAACAGGCTACATAAGACTTTATTTATCTATTTATTTATTTTATTTTTTACAAAATCAGCATTCCATATATTATGCTGACTTCTCAGTGAGAATATAGCTTTATGGATCAAGGACATTCCCCTCTCAGTCTTCTACTACTAGGACAAGCCTGACTTCCAATTAAGAAACACTGACGCCTGAAGAGTTAGATATACACTGTGGGGGTCATCTTAACATGCACAACTTGCCTTGACAGCAACTGTGATTTTCACCTACGTTCTGAAGTATGGAACCAAGTGTCTGTACACAAAATCTACAATCCGATTCACTCAACCATCACCTCAGCATTCTATAATTAAAATTTTCCAAACAAAGTCAGCATTAAATAGGAGAACTCAGTAACTCCACCAAATTACAGTGTTCACTAACTCCTAAATATAATTTTAGAAACACAATACTTCTAAGCTGTAGTCATGTAATTCTGAAAACAATTGAGAAGTTTTTAAAAGAGCATTTTGAATGAAATCGATTAGACAAATGAATTACCTACATTATTATCCAGCATGTTTGATGATTTTAGTAGGATAATGCACCTAAGGTGAAATATGTTCACGCATGATATTAAAATGTTAAGGAATCAAGAAGTTTTAGGTATTTAGGTTTAATACAACATACTACATTTTAAGAAATGTAAGTGATCTATTTTTTTCTTTTTTTGAAGGTCTCTATACATTACAATGAAAAGGCAATGTGATATTACAAAAACAACTAGACACTAGCAACATAGAATAACATTCTATGCATAGCAATAGAAGGCTAACAGCATAAGATAGTATTTAACTAGTAGGTTGATTTGTTTTTTGTTTGTTTGCTTCTTTGTTTGTTTTTGAGATGAAGTCTTGCCCAGGCTGCAGTCCTGTGGTACGATCTCAGCTCAATGCAACCTCTACCTCCTGGGTTCATGCAATTCTCCTGCCTCAGCCTCCCAAGTAGCTGGGATTAGAGGTGCGCACCACCACGCCCAGTTAATTTTTGTATTTTTAGTAGAAATGGGGTTTCACCATGCTGGCCAGGTTGGTCTTGAACTCCTAACCTCGTGATCCGCCTGCCTCAGCCTCCCAAAGTGCTCGGATTACAGTCGTGAGCCACCACACCCAGCCTGTAGGTTGATTTGTATGACATCTTATTCTTTGAAGTTTTTCCTAATGTTCAGCAGTGAGAAGAACTGCACATAACAAAAGATTGTCATAAAGTTATGTGATTTTTAAAAACCACTTTACACTGGATCTAATTTACATATGACATCATTGAAAGTAATTTTTGAATTACATGCACTTAAAAATGCTGATTCTAAACATGCAGTTTATGAGGGTTTTTCAATTTCTCTTTATCTGTGATAATTCTTATTTATAAAATCCATGCAGCTTCAAGGACCCCCATTCCAAAGTGTGTATGAGTCGCCTGTGCCTTGGCTTTTTTAGAATATAAAGTTACAAGCCACAAATGAAAGTTCATTTTGACTTTCTGCTATGTTTTTGATGCTTTAAATATATTTTCATAATACTTATAGAAATACTCCTATAAGTGAAAATTACGTGTAACCCAAAGAGATTTAATTTATCTGTCAACTTTCTAATCTACCACAATCAGAAAAAGTGAAATGCTAGTTTTGGTTGATGCTTTATTCTTCAATGCATTAGGATAGAAAAGGCATGTTTTGGAAATTTTTTTTTTTTTTTTTGAGAAGGAGTCTCGCTCTGTCGCCCAGGCTGGAGTGCAGTGGCCGGATCTCAGCTCACTGCAAGCTCCGCCTCCCGGGTTCCCGCCATTCTCCTGCCTCAGCCTCCCGAGTAGCTGGGATTACAGGCGCCCGCCACCTCGCCCC